>NC_051044.1:1810542-1865542 GCF_904848185.1 Acanthopagrus latus
GTCTGTGGAGCTGGTGTTCGGGTCGTCTGTTCTGGTGCTGTAGAACCTCAGCAGACTCGGTTGTATCAAAATTAAAGGCTGATTTTAAGGCGATGAGGACGGAACGAGTCTGAGTTTCAGTTGATTATACACTAATTAAAACATATTAATACAAATCTTATGAAGTTCTGCTCTTCAGTCCTACAAACTGGACCTTTAAATGAGGTTACAGATGAAAGTGAAGAAGCTGTGGAGAGAAGAGGAAGAAAAACTGCGTCAGTGGAAACTTGAGGTAGATAACACAGCGTCAACTAAAACCTGAGAAGATTTTAGTGCCGGTATCATTAAATCCTTCCACAGTTGGTTCCCTTTGTCTATGAACGTCGTCCGTTTGGTGTTTCTGTCTAATACAAACCTCTGACTGTGTGTATTTGTGCTGTGTTGCTGCAGCTTGTGTCTGATCCTCCCAAACACTGAGAGTGAATCTGGTTGAAAGTGATATCAGGTAACAGAGAGCACGAGTGTCTCTCCGTCCTGGTCGGACCAGAGTTCTGACCTCAGCGGCGCTCGATGTTTTCTGCGTGCCACCCCGAGGCCTCAGTCTGCTAATGCACTTACGCAACTAAAGAGATTCGATTCGTGCTGATGCTCGTCGCTCCCTCGTACCGTTTCTCATCTCTTTATACACACTGAGGACAGATGAAGACGTGCTGACAGTGACCCGGGGAAGGTGGAGTTCCCAGCTCTCCTTAAAGACCTGAATAAATGAAAACATGTAACTGTACTGCTTTTCCTCCCACCGCGATGCCTCGGGTCGTTCCCTCGGTGTAGATGGGGCCGAGCTTACGTAACGGAGGGCTTCACTCTGACCCAAATGGAAAAGACAAAGCCTGCAGCCGCTCTGCCGCTCTGCCACGGGTTACAGTCGCTGGCAAATTTAGAAGCTGATGAATGATTCAATACAACACCAGAGGCTACCAGCTGAAGATGCTCCGTCTCTGGAAAACAAAACAATTTATAAAATCCACTTCCTGATTTAGTCATGAACCGCATGTGTTGGTTCTGTTGGAGTTGTTTCTGTGAGAGGCGATTGATCGGTTCATGGCCTGAGGCGGGAGGAGTTACACGGCGTGCACACGCAGATCAGCTCTTCCACTGATTATGCAGGAAGTTTGAGGTCATTAACTTTTAAAGGTTTTTCTGTTCTGTAAGTCAGAATCAGCCTGCGTGCAGTCGCTGAAGGGATGATGGTCCACGAGGATGTGATGTCAGCGCCGGGCCCGGGTGGCCTCTGTGTGCAGCCCGGTGAAGAAGAGAACTGGAGGATGACCCACATCCCTGCAGGGCTGCTCACATCCACATGCACACCAACATCCCACTAATGTGACAGTATTCAGAATTTGATACCGCTCATGTAAAAAGCACGTTCTGTTTGGACATGGATACGGCACATTCGGACCTCAGACTGGGTTTTTATTATCTTTTGCCTGTTAATGACACAGGTAAGAGCCACGACCTGATCATGACAGATCGATGAATCACGGAACATTTCCACAGAGCAGAGTATCAGTCCAGAATGAACTCCAGGTGACACAGGTACAACATGTCAAGGGACAGTGTGCCATTTTTGAGGTGGATCCTGAGATATTTTTCCAGTAATATATAACCGTGGAAGAGGACTTTGGGTCCAGACACAAAAGAAAAATGGAAACAGTGGAAACATCTGCAGGCGAGGTGATGGAAGGCTGTGCTGCTGATGATCTACCTGGGAGAAGGAGTCAAACAATTATCTCCTCGGCTGCAGGAGGGATTGAAGCTCCAGTGCACAACAACTACAGATCTGATCTCTGTCCAACACCTGCTGTTCACCTGAGATGAAGTAGGAGTTCAGACAGTGACGACGTCCAAGACACCGTATGATCCGTGACCCCGAGACTAAGTGTGTTAATGTAGGAAGGGACTGTGACTGGATATTAATATTCCAGGTCTTCTGTAATGAGCTCCTCCTACCTGAGGCCATGAACGTGTCAGTGATGCTTTGAAACTGTGTTTTGTGAGAAACGTGGAGGTTAAAGAGGTCGCCGCCACGCCGCCTCTCACTGAGACCACATCAGGTATTATCACAGTCGATATGGATCATCGCTGTCCATCCCGTCCCATTAATGACACAACAACTCTGAAGGAAGATTAAAATAAAAAGAGATAATCAGCAAGAAAGCCTGTTTCAGAGTGCTGGAGTGAGCCGTGAGGTGCATCATCACCATCCGCCTCGTCTCTGTCGCTCCTCGCCGCTGATAACGCTGCTCAGCATCTTTTATCTCCCCGATCTCCAAATTTCAGCCACTTAATATGAAGCACTATCCTCTCTGTCTCTGCCAGCCAGAGCGTTTATCCAACATCACAGCGGGCCGCCATTACAAGGAAATGAGTCTGGAGGCGCTAACTTTAATGATAATGTGACACCTTATTGATCCCGCTGCCCTTTAACTGGCCGGCAGGTCAGCCGTCTGAGTCTGAGACTGGGACGGATTTTAATGCAGTAATTTCATAAGAACAAAAACATGGAGACGTTTTTAACAAACCAAGAACGACCTGGAAACAGTCCAGTACCGAACCCTCCATTAAACACTGGGCTGATTAATATATCAGTATCATATTGTAATTATCATCGTCATCAATACGATATTGTTGCAATATCAATATCAAGGTATCTGGTACAAATATATTGTGTTTGTTTTTTATGTTATGAATTTCCTCCGAGGAGATTTCAGAACATTGAGATCTAAATAATGTCGTGATATTATTTTAAAGCCGTCACACACCCGCAATGAAAATAGCAAATAGTTGGTTTTAGGTGTCAAAGTGTTTATTATGCTCACACAGCGAGCAGAGTTAGAAAACGGTCCAGCCTGGTCAGACACGGTCAGACTGTAGCTTCATATTGCCTTTTGAATTATTTATTTAATACAGGCAGAGAAAAAGACAAAACCCTGAAAAAAGTTTAAATTACATTTCAAATACAGTCGTATTATGTATGTGACAGCTGGAGTCTCTTCACTGGAGCA
Organism: Acanthopagrus latus; assembly: GCF_904848185.1. Classification (NCBI taxonomy): domain Eukaryota; kingdom Metazoa; phylum Chordata; class Actinopteri; order Spariformes; family Sparidae; genus Acanthopagrus; species Acanthopagrus latus. The sequence continues at coordinate 1,813,587 of NC_051044.1, forward strand.
ACAGTCATCTTTTCCAAAAGAAATTGGCCCAAAACAACTTGGATTCAGATTCAGATGAGTTCTTGAATATTCTGCTGACACCAGAACCACCAACATGATGTTTAAACTAAATGTTGTGTGGACACATTTGGACAGAGACGTGTTTACAGTGTTTGTTCCGACTGAAAAGCATTTTTAAGCTATAAGACTGACACGTACACGATCGCAGCTCAGATATTTCCTGGTTTAAACACAGACGAGCCTTCGATGGCAGAGCTGCCGGAGTGATGAAGAGATGAACACGAGTCTCTTTCTGCCTCGGTCGTCCGTCTGCAGGGCGCCGGGTGGATCGGGGTGAATATGTGTTGAGAAGCTCTCTCTCGCTGATGGTAATAATCTGCTAACACAGAAATAATTGTCACATTGCTTGATGACACGATAACACAAACAGCAAACTCATAACAAGCCTAATTTAGCATCTGTTCGCTGCAGCACACGCTCACTTCAGCAGAGGCCTGTGTGTGTCTGCGTGCACGTTTCCCAGCATTTAACATTGATCAGCGATCAGATGATCGGCGTTTATTTCAGAAAAGAACCAAAAACATACATCTCGTTTGTTCAGTTCCGGCTGGCAGTGGTGCGTTTTATTACCTGGGAGCAATTTGATGTATTCAGCTGAGAAAAGACGGAGATGGAGGGAAGAAGAAGAAACACAATGTAGGAGTCAGACGGAGGGAGAGAGGTTGTGTGAAGTACTGATCCGCGTCACGGTGTCCTTCACAAGGTCCTCCAATCCCCACATCACATGTTTTATTCAGAGCGCTGAGTCAGCGTTCCAGCAGTCAGACACTCCCATCACCGGTCCAGAGGTCAGCAGGAGGAAGCCGCCTCGTATCCCATCATGAGACCAGAACACATGGCCCAGTTATACAGGAATTTATGAGCTTAAAGTGAAACTCTGCATTAAAATGCAACCAAGGCTTTTTTTTGTGAATGTATATGAGTCAAACCTACGTTTAAAATCATAATTATGATGAAAGAGGCACTGTTAAGATTTACCGTATTTTCATTTTCGGGTCAAACTCATTTTCAGTGGGAGTGCTACGGGCACTTTTACAACAGCATCAAAATCTGTATTTTTAAAACAGTAAGAAGTCTGGACACAACATGAAACTGTGCTGGTAGCATCACCAGGGTCTCTACACATGAACACCAGCACTGACAACATTGTTTGTGTACACAGAGTTACTAAAAAGAAAGTTTTTGAACAGCTCATGTTAGCAGCAGCTTGTTCTGCTCGCCGCCGTCCTGCCAGTGGAGAAGTGACGTAACCTGGAGGACAGTTAAGGTGGAACGATCCTGAAGATTAGTTCCATATAAATGCAGATAATTAGTTGTTTTGTTGTTAGCGATTTTGCATTGATAGTTGTTGCTGGAAGACAGTAGTAAGTGACTGAGGGTTCGGTTCATATTTGTGTCTGTCATCGACCATATTTGAGCTTTAATGGCAGATTCATCTACTGTCTGTAGCCTTGAGCTGAGCAAACAAGAAGCAGCCGTCAGAATGATCGATGTGACCAGGACAGATTCTCTCTGAGGTTAAAGAAAAAAAATAAATACTATTTACACTTGAACAGAAAAGTGCTTCGGGACGTCACCATTTTAGCCTCATGTCTGAGTTGAGTCGAGGCCAACGTCCTCCAGGTTAGTCCTCCAAATGTCAGGGCGAAGAGGTCGAGCCCTGAAAACAAGCCGCTTAAATGTGTTGGTGTGAAGCCGGGACGATGTCCATCTGCCGCTGAGGTGGACGTGGAAGTGACAGCGGTGTTTTTGGACGAGCTGTGCTGAAGGGAACACAGTCGTTCCTTCCCGGCTGTGTGACGCTGAGGCTGATGCAGTTTTATTCCATTTATTCATGTGGGTGTTGATGAGCTGTGTGCTAAATACGCCCCTGATGTGGTTGTGTTTTTAATTGAATGCGCGTACGTTTATGCTAAATCCTGAACGTGAGAAGTGTTTGCAGTAATTGCTGTTGGCATCTGTGCATGTTGTTCAAATGATGGCATGCTACATTAAAACACCAAAAAAAAAACCTCCTCGTGAGTTTAACATTCAGCTGCACAGCATCAGGAGGGAGAACGACAGCGTGGAATCAGACGTTGCATTTCAGGAAGTGAGCTCACATCTCTCCTGAGCCAGAATCAGCAGCTCATGCAGAGAGAAAGGATTTACTGTAAACAGCACATTTGCACGCGATACGTTTGACAGCGTGGACCTGACGATGTCTCTGCTGCTGGACGCGACCTCACCGAGTCCTTCAGCCATCTCCACCCTCCCGGTGCAGCTTGAATCCCTCACATCAGAATCTCTGCAGCTCCACATACAATCATTTCATGTCCTGTGCTGCTAATGTGAGATAATTAACTATAATATGTTCTTACGATGCCGTCCGTCCGTCCGTGTGTGGCCACGTTCTTGTAAACATGATAACTTGAACACTGCACATAATAGAAACTCCACCCGCACTCGTCTCCCTCTGTGGAGGAGAAAATCTAATTAGATTCTGTAGCACCTTGCTGCATAAATTTAAATATTAATAAGGAAAAAGTTTTTCTTATAAACTACTTCCTCTAACTCCTGAATGTTTTAAGACACAGAGGTCACTTCAGTGAACCAGGCGTGTTATCTGAAAACCAGGAGCTGAAGATTTAAATGTTTCGATGTGTTCATCCGTCCGTCTGCTCAGCTTCACCTCCGTCTGCTGCTTTCTGCCTGTTCCCTGGTGATCCATCTTCTCTCTCCTCGCTGCTCGATTCACTTTCTTCCTCTTTTCTCTCCTCCTTCTCTTCCCAGATAACTTTGAAAAAAAAAATGTTGATACCTTGACTTCATGTTACATTTTAGGGCTTTTATCAGACGCTTTTGTCCAAAGCGACCAGCACATCAGGAGCAGTTTGGGGTTCAGTATTTAGCCCAAGGACACTTCAACATGCAGACCAGGGGAATCAAACCAGCGACCTTCTGATAACAAAACGCTGACTCTACCCCTGAGCCACAGCTGCCTCATACCACTTCAATACCAGTTCCTGAACAATCGTATGAAGTCTGTTTTAACAAGATATTTCATTTCACACTCCATGTCTCTCGGTAACAAGGCAGCCAATCACCAGCTCTCTGAGGTCCTGGCACAGCAGGAATGCTGCATGCTTATTGGCTCGCTGACGGTGATGATATTAACTCAGACAAGGCAGTTTGTGATGATCAAGTATTATTGTAGTAGTAGTAGTAGTATTGCAGTAAATCAGTTTGATGCCATAAGTAATATTTTAACATATCTTCACTTTTTCAGCCTTTAAATGTGTTGAATCTTTCAGTGAAATGCTTCTAATGAAGAGCAGTTTGTGTGTGTGTGTGTCAGTGTCGATGTAACGGCGTGTAGCATTAGCTGCTAATGTTCATCATCATCATCATCATCATCATCTGGCCTGTGGTGACTTCCCCTCTCTCCAACTTCTTACTGTCAGCGCCCTCGTACATGAGCAGCGAAGGTTCAGGTGCCGTCAGCATCTGTTTTTATGACGCCGCTACACGTTTACTGCAAAGATTAAACACGCGGCGTCGTTACAGTGAACCTGACGTTTCTGTCAGCTCGTTAATGTGAATGACGGTGACGCTGCTGGTCACCAGCAAGACCAGCAGAGGTTTGGTTCTGGTGCTGGTCCAGTTCACAGTTTCTCTCCTCGTCCTCTTTTTTATGAGACATGTTTTCATCCTTCCACTCGTCTCTTTTTCCCTCAGCTTCACTTTCTCTCTCCCTCTCTCGGGATCGATGGGCTGTCCGTTGCGGTCCGCACCGGAGCAGAACTAAAGAATTCAACTCTCCAACTTTTATTTCCCAGAGTGGTCTTTGTGTGTAGCGATATTGTACCGGCTCTCCTCAGCCCACCAAATTTCATTAGAGCCGTTTCTGCCGACAAAGAGTGTGTGAATTGGGATTGACCTCGTGCTCCAACGTCTTTGTCTGGCAGAGAGATTATGAAGCCATTTCATATTTCAATTTCACTCGTCAAATCCCCTGCTCTCAGCTGGATGAAGCCCTCACACACACACACACACACACACACACACACACACGTCATGTGGACACACACACTGCAGCTCCTGAGGTTGATGGCGCTGTGCAGTCGTGACCACGGTATCACGGCAGACTGACCTCATACGCGAGGACACCGTTTGATTCCTGCTCAATTATGTCGAGCGTGAAATCCATCCGGTTCTCATCAGAACATCCAGCGGTGTCACGCTGACACGTGTTGAACAGTGGTTCTCTGGTGGTTCTGGGTTCTGTTGCCATGAACACGAATTGGAAAACGTCCCAATGTCTCCAGCGGTGTCACGCTGACAAACGCAGTGCTGTCTTGTGGTCAGTGGTCTCTCGGCACAAATCATCCTCTCCATAAACAGATCCTGCTCAACAGCAACAGTGCTGGATGATAAATCCTCTGCAGATGTCTGAGTCTCTCCTGTACATCACATCCATTTGTTATATTAAATCTAAGTTGGTCCACGTCTCAGTTTAAACTGAGGATTTTTCCTCCAGCTCCTGCAGATGAACAGACAAACAAACATCTATCTGCAGATATACAACACCCTGATTCTGCTGGAGACACAATGGACTCACTGCATTAAAGATGCAGGAATATATTTTTCGGGCTACACTCCAGCAGTGCAACGATTATTTGAGAGTGTTGAGGTTTCTGCTTCCACCGACTTTTCCAGACGTCTGATATGAAATAAATCCTCTCTGCTGTGCCAGCAGTGTTCGAAGAAAGCCATCGATTACTTAATGCTGGTAGCTTTTAGTCCTCCTCTCTTATTCATTAGTTTGTCCTTCTGGTGTTCTTGGCCATGATTCATTTATATTACAGGAGGAGTGTTTTTGAATAGAATATAAAGGTCTAATCTGATCCGCCCGCCCTACTTGTACGACTGTATTATGATCTGTGCGTTGTGTCATCGGGGGGTCAGAGTCTATAAACCCTTCTTATCGTGTAGGTCGGCCGCTGTAATGTGGTGATAATGTGCATGTATGACAGTGATGAGGTCACACAGCCTTATGTCCCCTAACCCACTTCTAACACACACACACACACACACACACACACACACACACACACACACACACAGATGAACATGTGTCTCTGAGCTTTAGAAATAATGGCCACTGATATCGGCGGGGGAGGGAAACCTGTGATAAAATTAAATCCAGATGGAGACTGAACAGAGATTTAAAGTGAAACTCTGTTGCCAAAATGCAACCAAGGCTTTTTTTGTGAATGTATATGAGTCAAACCTTTGTGTAAAAGCATAATTACGATGAAAGAGGCACTTTTAAGATTTACCGTATTTTAGTTTTCAGATCAAACTCATTTTCAATGGGAGTGCTACGGGCACTTTTACAACAGCATCGAAATCTGTATTTTTAAAACAGTAAGAAGTCTGGACACAACATGAAACTGTGCTGGTAGCATCACCAGGGTCTCTACACATGAACACCAGCACTGACAACATTGTTTGTGTACACAGAGTCACTAAAAAGAAAGTTTTTGAACAGCTCATGTTAGCAGCAGCTTGTTCCGCTCGCCGCCGTCCTGCCAGTGGAGAAGTGACGTAACCTGGAGGACAGTTAAGGTGGAACTACTGTCGTCCAGCAACAACTATCCACCAGATCTCACGTGACTGTTCCTGCTTTTGGTTCTAGTATTGTTTCTTATATGAGGCTCCTTTTTCAACTTCAAGGTCAATATTGTTTTTCACTAACAACAAAACAACAAATGATCCACATTTATATAGAACTAAACTTTCCACTTTAACTCCCATTGAAAATGAGTTTGACCTGACAATTAAAATACGGTAAATCTTAAAAGTGCCTCTCTCATTCATACATTCACAAAAAAAAAAAGCCCAGGTTGCATTTTGGCGAGAGTTTCACTTTAATGCTCGCTGTGTCTTTTCCTGCCTGTTATATTTATTATGTGTGGATGTTGTTTTATCAGTTTTCTCGTTGGTGCAGGAAACTGTTTATATGCATGAAAATATTCAGTGTGAGAAAAAGTCTGAAAAACATTCTCGGATTCATGAATTTTATTTTTAGTTTGTGTTTGAATCTATCGGCTGTGGATCGATGCAGAGACACAAACATCTCACTTTCTCTCCCTTCTTCTTCTCTCCTCTCATCCGTCCTGTCAATCATCGTCTGAACCTGAATATTTGATTAACATCCTCGTTCCAACGGTCTGATGATCGGACAGAAATGATTCTCCTGCTGCGTCTGTAAATCTGTAAAGCATCAGCTGTAATCTTTGTCCGCTGATCCGAACCTCCTTCTGACCTTTCTTTAATCCGACTCTTCGAGACTCGTCAAGGTTCAGTGTTCAGTCGGTTCGTCCGACAGTCTGAAACCATCTGATCAAACTGTGAAGTCGTTCCCCACAAAAAATGTTCAGCTTCCTCTCACTCGTCTTCTTTTATTATCCCTGTTTTTGGCTGCAGATTATCTGACAAACAACTTGGACCACATCAGCTGCTTCATCCCGTGTCACATGTCTGATTTGTGATGTCTGATGTGTGATCGCGTCGTGTTGCTGATTAGACAGACAGTTGTGTGTCGTGTGAACAGCACAGCGATCTGACGACTGTGGAAGTTGTGTGTTAAAGCACACGGTGAGGAAAAGTGCTCATGGAGTCTGGTTTTTATTAATCTGGTGAAGAGGCCGAACTAACCAGAGAGGAGCAGGAAACTCACAGATTGTGCTGGTGTGTGAAACAGACGGCAGGCGGGAAAACAACACAATCACAGATCGTTAAAGTGGCTCGAGGTTGTCGCGGCTCGCTGACTGATGGTACGAGGTTGTGTTTTGTCTTGGCGTCTGTCTCGCAGCGGGAAATGTGTCGCTGCATGAATATCAATTTCCAAAGTGCTGAAAACGAAGCGTGCACGTTCAGCAAAAATTCAACAAAGGCGAGCTCGGCGTGACACGGATCAAAAAATATCATAAATATGGAAATAAAGAGAGAGAGAGAGAGAGAGATGTGAAACAAACAGCTTTTCAATTTCTCTTCTTGCTGCTGTTCTGCTTCCTGCTCGCTGCAGAACTCATCGCTCACTCCTTCAAACATTCAAACCATTTAGAAACAAGATGATTTCAGTTTGTCTTCCTGAGTCGACTCGGACCAGAGATGGTTAAAGTCCAACATGAAACCATGAAATCAAGATTTCACGTTACGATAACCACGTCAGAAAATCTCACAGTATCATGTCACACTTATTAATATTATCAGCTGCAGACACCAGTAAAGGAGTGATTGTAATTTCACTTAATATTATATAATGTTTATATAACTGGGAAGTCGCATTGAGATTTGAATCTGTTTTACAGAGAGACCTCGATGAGACGGAGTCAGAGAGCAGAAACTAACCACGTTAACTCACAGCAGCAACAACAACACGGTTCATATCATGTTCATAAACAAAGACGCTTCATTTAGGTACATAAATGACTCTGGGTTTAAATGCTGGTCACTCCAGGACACACGAAGACATGAAACTTTACGTGAACTTGAAATATTTAGATTTTTGATAACGTTAAACGTGAGATGATGAACGTGGTCGGGCTGCACGAGACGGGAAAAAAGGAACATTATTTTGGGTTTCTGTGATTTATATATATATATATATTATATCCAATCCAATAACCTTTGAATCAGTCTAAATTATGAAACATCATGACTTCTTCTGTGGATCCGTGATGGAGAATGAGAAGAGTTCCACGTCAACACTCCACATGTCTGACGCTGAGCTGATGTATTTCGTGGTCCCAGCACACGATCCGATCACAGACGCCGTTCGTTCTGCTGTTAACCTTTAAACCGACGCTGCTGCAGCCCGGCGTCCTCGACCAGACACATTATCCCGAGTTCGACTCTGCAGAAGTTGCTTTGTGCGACAGTTCGACCTCGGCTGCGATCCAGTCGGTCAGTTTGTTACAGTGAGACGTCACTGTGATATTAAATGTCAGCAGATCCGACTGTATGGTAAGAGGCTTTCTGTTGGCTCAGTCCAGCTCGGTTATTGTACCAACAGGCCCGGGGCGAGCTTTGGCATTTTGGTGGAAAACTGTTGTGTCCGACTGTCCGATGCTGTTCGCAGGATTAATGTTTGGGCCACTTTGCTGCGGTGCAGAGCCGAGGGGGCAGCAGACAGCAGGGGGTCGTCATGTTCGGTTACATCCTGTGGTTGTTTGTTTCATGTCAGCGGGTCGGCTCACAGTCCGATCCACTGCAGCTTTGTTGTTGTGCTTTGCTTCTAATTTGGTGTTTTGTTTCATAGTTCAGCTGGCTGATATGTATCTGTAATATAACGTGCTGTGATCGGAGGCTAAAGATCGTCTTATATTCTGGACACCATCATATTGTGATGAGACATAATTGTTGTCTTTTCCTGTTTTCAAAGATCTGTCGCTCAAACTAATGAATTATTCTTCAGCTATTTTGAGTAATTCAATAAGGAAATAAATCAAAATTCTCTGATTTCTTTGTCTTATATTCGACTCTTCTCTGGTTTCTCTCGTCCTCTGTGACAGTAATATTAATATATTTGTGAACAAAATAAGATGTTTGAGGATGTCATGTCGCGCTTTGAGAAACACTGATCGCCATTTTCAACAACTAAACGCCTCGTCGCCTCATCTGATCTGTAGTCGCAGCTCTTCTCGGCTCCTCCGTCCCTCCATACGAGTGACCTTTCAGCCTGCGATGACACGCTGTACACATCCTTTAATCTTGATCTCTGTGACGTTCAATTAGATCAATTACTTCATCCAAAACACACACGTCTTCTAGCGTCCTCTCCACCAATCAGCCCGTCGTCTCTCCGCTCCCCGCCTCTCCTCCGTCCTCGCTCGGCTGAAGGTTTCGTGCCCGACAGCGTCTCCATTCTGCATCCTGAGTGACTTTTGGCGAAGGGAGCGAGGCCGAGCGACGGCGTGCTCTCAGCGAGGGGAGATGATTCTTTCCTCCCTCTGGTCTTTGAACCTGCAGGTTTTAACCGTCTCTTTGCTGTGATTGTCTTATTTGTTGACTCGTTCTCTCTGAACAGAGACATGAGCTGAGTCTCAGTTCAGGGTCTGCATCCTCTGAGGGACTCGGCCTCTGTGGTCTGAGTCCTTGTTAACCTGGTCAGCTGTTGTTAAATGTGACGGTCGCGAAAGTGACGATCTACACCACGCGATGTCGCCATTTTCTCTCTTTCTTTCTTCTTTTTCGGGTGCGCAAAGAATCTTGGGATATGTGAGGAAGGATCGCAGCGGTCCATCCTCCAGAAACAGGGAGAAGACGGAGCCTCTGGAGGAGCCTTCACACTGGGACAGACTTCCTCCCTCTACTTCTGCCTCTCGTCACGATGTTTTCCTCCTGATAATATCCTCCCTCTCTCTTCCATCGCTCACCCTCTCGTCCTGAAGGCGTCTGATTCCCCGGCGATATCGTCACCGTATATCAAGTTTCGCCGTCTCGTTGCTGAAGTTTCTCCCTCCCCCTCTTTTCGTCCTGAGCTCCTCCATCATTTCGTCACCTGATCCCTCCTTCCTCTCCCTGAACATCTACATCCCTGGTAATTCCTTCAGTTTCCAGGCCTTTAAACATCCATCAGCTCATTGTAAAGCCCAGGACACACCGTGCCGTCCCTCCCTTCTATCTCAGCTCTTTTTTTACCAAGAGTTATTAGCTCTCTTCTCTTCTTCACATCGAGTCTCTCATCTCTTTATCTGCTGCATGCTGTACTGAGAATGACTCACTTCTCAGGTTCAGAAACACGTCTCCTTCTTCTTCATCCCCCCTCTCTCCCACCTTGTTTCATTTCTTTTGCCGTCATGTTTGTCAGCCTGTTTTATGAAAAGTCGTCTCCATGTTTCCATCCCTCATCTGTCCATCCGTCCTCTTCTTCTTCTTCTTCTTCTTCTTCTTCTTCTTCTTCTTCTTCTTCTTCTTCTTCTTCCTGATGTTTTAGATCCGTCTGCTGTTTTCTGTCTGAATCGTTGTCGTCCACAGTTCAGAGACAGACAGACTAGAAGCTGAATTTGAATCCATCAGAGAATCTGTCCGTCATCTTTTCATTGTGCTGTTTTATATTCCTGAGTAATGTGGCCAGACCATAATAATCCCCGCGGACGGCAAACAGCCCGGTTTTATTGTTTATCTGCGTCCTCTTTTTTTTCACGGTGACTTATGTCTTTAGGGGGACTTGAGGCAGTGTGTGTGTGTGTGTGTGTGTGTGTGTGTGTGTGTGTGTGTGTGTGTGTGTGTGTGTGTGTGTGTGTTTTCAGAAAAAGATGACAAATCAGATGTAGATGCACAGAGACAGATACAAAAACAAACACAGAGACAAAAATTTCACTCAGAAACAGAACACACACACACACACACACACGCGCGTGTGTGCATGAATTAGTCGTATATAATCAGACTTGATGGTTACAATAATCCTGTGCGTTGTGCGTTGACGCCCCGAGAGTTTGAATTTCCTGCAGTAAATTACAGCAGATTAAAGCACTAACGACCGGCTCGTATCTGATTCTTACATGTTGTGATATTCAATAAGCGTCGGCGGCTCAGACGGCTGAATGAAGCGTCTTTATCTGCAGCAGAGAAAAGCAATAAGCCGCTAGATACGAAATGTTTGATAAAGTCTGTGTGACTGAGTGCATCTGTCCACCGAGCTGATGTTCATATTGTATATTTAATTATCATTGAATTTTAAAAACTCATTTCCCCACATTAGCTGTTGTTATCGCCTGCTCTGCTTCCTGACGACAGGCACGATGTGTGGCCGCGGCGTCGTCGGCTGCAGGAAACAACAATGAAATGAGCTCGACCAGGAAAAGTCGTTAAAGCTTAACAAAGAGTTGAGGCCACGTCCTCGTCAGGAACATGGACACGTAGGTCGACTGCAGCACATATTTCTATTGTTGCTGAGCGGCAACAACAAAGGAGGAGATGAAGAATAAAGTGCGACACAGACAGAGACAGACAGACTAGAAGCTGGATTAGAATCAGAGAATCTGTCTGTCATCTTTACATTGTGCTGTTTATATTCCTGAATAATGTGGCCAGACCATAATAACCCCCCCGGACAGCAAACAGTTTGGTTTATTGTCCTTCGATTAGAAACATTTTCTAAGGTGTGCTGACGGTAATCTTTCACAGATTGAAGCAGCACTGAGTCGTGTCTGCAGGTGTTTCTCTCAGGTCGCACTCAGCCTCAGCAACCTGAGCTAATTAGCCGGCACGATGCCTCGGAGGTGGAGCGGAGCAGGGACGCTCTCCCCAGGACGCCGCCGCAGCTCCTTAAGCTTATTGCTCTGAGCACAGACTCATAATTGAGCACGAGTCTCAACAACTTCCTGTCGGCCGGGCTGTGGTGGCAGGACAGTCGTCTGATTGAGAAGAATTCAGACTTAGCGGCAGATTTAACCAGTTATTTAATATTTAATAATATAAACCTTTCAGTCAACATGCAGGACCTCGAGCGATCAAACATGGCTTCAGAAAATAACAGACATGGAGGAGTCAGCCGGGGGAACAAAACAAGCCAACATGGCTGTAAGACAGCTGAACACAGTCAGATCTCATTACTGGATAGTTTTAAGGAAATCTGTAGAGATTTGTTGTGTCTCAGTTCAGCTCTGCATCCTTCAGAGGAGCATCTGAAGACTACAGATTACATCACTACACCACATGAAGTCTGTCCCAGTCTGAAGGCTCCTCCACAGGCTCCTTCTTCTCCCTGTTTCTGGAGGATGCACCTCTACGATCCTTCGTGGCCTCACATATTCCAAGATTCTTTGCACACCTAAAAAAGAAGAAAGAAAGAGAGAAAATGGCGACATCGCGTGGCGTAGATCGTCACTTTCGCGGGCCTGGGCAGCAGAAATCGTACTATCCAAGTACTTTTTTGCACCGAAACATAACCGGAGTATGAGCACAGCGTTGTGTCGAGAGAGAAACAGAAACTTTACCTGACCTGTTGTTGTTTTGCAGAAACACACATACAGTCTAGTCTTTGGGCCGCGGGCACATGACCTGTTCACACTAGTCTCGTATCTGAACCATTTATCTGGAGGAGTAAATCTGAACCAGAATCTGCCCAGTAATCCTCCAGTGTGGGTCCAGTTAGAGACAACAGTGTTCAGAGAGACAGAACAAAAAGCTGATCAGGAAACAGCCTCCAGCAACAAGTTGTCTCTCGTGAGCAGAGACTAAACATCTCAGCTGCCTTTCTCTACACTTAATACAAGTTGCATGAACTTAACAGAACTTTTATTCTGTCTGTCACCTTCTACTGAGGTCACAGGACCAGCAGAACATTCACAAAAAAACAAAACATGTTTCTAAGGAAGATGTCAGTGATCGGTCATCACATGTTCTCAGTGATCGGTCATCACATGTTCTCAGTGATCAGTCATCACATGTTCTCAGTGATCAGTCATCACATGTTCTCGGGTGATGAGGGCAGCGGCGAGTTCGTCTGCAGCGCTCAGATTTATTTGTTGTTTGTCAAACTGAGAAGTGAACAATACAAACAGGAGCGTGATGGAGGCTGAGCTCGGCGTGGGCCGAGGGTCGCGCTCCGCTCGCTGCTGCTCGGCCTGCAGGCAGACTCCATGACTTCCTGCGTGAGAGATCGCTGCAGTTCTCTGTCACGGAGCAGAAAAACAGCAAAACATGAGCTAAAAGATTCGTTTCAAATGCTGCGAACATCTGCGACACACAGAGGACAGGAAGTGAGCTGTCGCTTCCTCCTGAGCTCATTTTCCACATCAACACACACCAATATTTTCCTCACTGTACATGAGTGACTTTAGAGCCTGCAGCTGCGTGTGTGTGTGTGCGTGTGTGTGCGTGTGTGTGTGTGTGTCAGGACCCACAGCTATGTTTTGCAGAGCTACAGTCTGTTGTGCATTAGTGAAAGTGGCTGGGCAGATATTGACATCTGCCTCTTGCAGCTAATTATAAGACGTGTGGATGAGAGAACGTCCAGCAGAAGACTTCAGATTTGTTTACTGAACATCAGGTCGTTAAAATTAGCGAGCGTTGTTTAAACGTTTACAGTAAAGTGTCCTCGAACACTAATCAGACACTCGACAGCTTCTTCAAACATGATTCACGGACGCTACCAGACATTGCTCTGAATCGCAGCTCAGATTTTAAGATTTGATCCACCGCAGAGAGCGAAGACGAGTGATGAGCAGGTGAAACAGAATCTGAGTTACTTTATTCCTTCCATCCATCAAGACTTGAGTAATTACTGCCAGCCTGCTGTGACAGTGACGACCAATTTAGTAACAGCGACAAAGAATATGTAGCACGCTGAGCGTTCATTATAACTGTCCCTCAGTTATTAATTGTCCTATCACACCAGAGCGAGGCACGTCAGATCTGTCACAGTTTGGTTTCTCCACATGTTGATGTGTCACTTAAAGGTGCAGCGCGCCTTTTTTCTGGAGGAAGATAATTGACTGTCAGGTCGTCAAACTGCATCATGACTGAATTAGCCTGTAAAAGTTGTCACACACTGGAGCTTCTAAAAAAACAAAATAAAAATCTGTTGCTGCAGTAATCTTGTCAAAGAAAAGAGACAACAGTGTGTTTTTAGAAATGAATAAATAATCTGATTACAGCTGTAATCTTGTCAGGAGAGGAAGCCGTGTGTCGGGTTCAGTATGAAGCGACACATCAGGACGGATGTTGTAAAATCACAAAACATCCTTCAGCCGCGAGATTATACAGCAGGTTCAGTCGACGCTCCCGTCACAATACAAGACGTGTATATTATATATTATCAAGACTTCAGTGTGATGTTTGTCTGGCTCCTTCTCAACGTTTGATATGTGACTGATTATTTCACACAATTTAGTATGTTGATATATCTGTAACTAACAAACACTGATCAACAAAGTATGAGATGACTCAAAGATATTTAACTTACCATCATCAAGGTTTAAAGAAACCTGAAATTATTCACATTTAAGAAGCTCAAATCAGGTAATTTTGGCTTTAATTTCTGAGCTATCGATTATCAAACTCATTGGTAACTGATTTAACAGGTGACAACAATAGATTAGTTGTTAACATCTACTGTGTCTCAGCCTCCAGACAGCCCCTGTAGTTGTGCTGATCTCTGCAGGTTGGAGTTAACGTGTCCTGGTACCGACCCGATGTGTAAGAACTGTTGGTATTGCTGTGAGATGATGTATTCTGATCTGTACCGACCCTGAACTCCAGCAGCACTTTGCCCTCGCTGCCATTTGACAGATCACAACTCTGCGGTGAGCGAAGTGGGCCGACGAGCAGAAGGTCAGGAGTCACATTTCTCTGACTGCCTGGGGAAAAATAAACCAGGGCAGGGAGACTGAAAGTTAAAGCTCCATCACCTGCTCCAGTAGAGCTGCTCAGCGGTCTTTACCTGAGGACCAGAGTCGAGTGCTGCTGGAGCCAGAATTTGAAACAGAGTAGAAACTCAGTATTAAAAGAACATCACTCACTTTTGTCAGATGAAAAATGGTGACAGTGTTTGGACAGAACTCAGGACTGACGGCGGACGTGTTCCCTCTCTTCCCCCGGGCGCCTCTGGAACCAAAGGGATTTTTCTATCTATATATATTTTATGTATCTAGCAAGTGACAAACTGAACCGAGCGCTAACTACAGCGGTGTGTGTCTTCTCGTGCTGTTACCATAGTTACCATCACCGGCTGGCGACCCAGTGCAAAACCTAAAAAAGATGATGCGCGTTGAAACTGAGAGGATGCAGAAAACTCGAGGGGATGAGCGCCATGTTTCCTCCCTGACAGTATCATCTGAACAGCTAACCTGTGAGCTGTTAGCAATGTTTGAGTCCTGTGGCGTGACTGGCTAACTGAGCTCATAGAGCTAACGCAGCTAACAGCTAAACAGGTGACAGTTTACATATATTAAACTCTTTTTGTTATTCACGTATGAGTGGATTGTAACGTCTGTCTCTCTCTGACATCTAAATCATGTGATTTACTTTGTAAAGGACTCGATTCAGAAGTTCTGCGACGGTCCAACGGACCTCGTCTCAGTTTCTCTCTGCACCAGTAGCCATCGTTAGCTTAGTAATGGAGTCTAACATGAGCTAACGGCAGGTCTAACAGTCAGTGAGCAGCGTTAGCATCGTTAGCATCGCTGCGAGACGTGTTTCTGTCCATTTGGCACATGTAAGTCTTTTATTTACTCATCTTTAAGCTCAGTATTTTAATTTTAAGTGAAGCTTTCAGCAGCTTTTGGTACTCGTGGACGTGTACAGTGTGTTTTTCAGCTCTCTGACTGCAGGTGTGTGTGTGTGTGTGTGTGTGTGTGTGTTACTGCACTGTGACACAGTGAGACTGAACCAACACACTGATGTGTGGAGAGTAAAAACATGATAGAACATAAACAGCAGCAGAGAACAGAGTTCTGTCCTGAAACAACCCCGAGGTTACACCCAACATCATTACACACTTTATGAGGTGTTTTCCATTTCAGTGGTGCTGTTAAAGTCCAGGCAGAACAGAACTGATGTAAAAACAGTGTCCGGTGATGAGAAGGCTCGTTGTTGTTGAATATATGAGACCTGGTGTGAGAAGAGTCACACAGTTGTTCTTCTCTAATCACCTGCTGAGAGATAAACGCTTGAAAGCGCTGATGTCTGTCCTGCAGATTACCTCCATTACACGTTCAGCACCTGCGTGATGGCGACCTGGTGTAAGATGAACGTGAGTGTGAGCTTCATCCAGCTGAACCTTTGCTCCACAGAGATAGTTAGAGCGACACGCTGACATCTTAGATGCATCAGTGGAGACTTGAACAGTTTCCATTCTATCTTCCAACTGTAGTTCTGACCTTTAATATTCGCTGTGATTCTCTCCTGCTGCAGCGCCACTTTGAGCGTCATTATGTCATTTGCAAACTAACATTGATTGGAGATTTACTTCCAGGCAGGAGTATTCTCCAGTTACACAACAACCTTCACCGCCGGACACACACACACACACACACACACACACACACACACACACACACACACACGAGAGGAATGCATGGGAAGCAGTAAAGCTAAAATGAAATGTCAACCCTAAAATCCTCGAGCCATAAGTGCGTTGTGAACCATGGATGTTGTATCATATGGTTCAGTACTCTTCAACAAGCCGTACACATACTAAACTTGCATGAAAGCATGTTTGCATGATACTCTACATCTCGCATTGCCTGTAAATGTTATCATCATCTGTTGTATCCTCTGTAATGAAAAGTTCAAGATATTAAACCTTACTGACGACTTGAAGATCATCATCGGACAGTTTGATCGAGAAACAGAATCGGTTTCAGAGTTCAGCCGCTGCTGCTGCTTGACTGCGAGTCGTGTACCGCAGAGCCTCCACGGTCCTTCACAGCCACCTCCTGATTCACATTCACGCCACACATCCTCTGCTGGGAGCCGCCCAGTAGCCAACCAGCCGCGCCACTGGTCACTGAGACGTCTCCTCTGGAGGGGTTGAAGTGCAAACCAGTGAGTTTTCACGTTTAGCCTATTCTGAGCAGGGAGCAGCTCTCCAGGCTCCAAGTCACGCACTGAGATCCGCGTCCCATCTGTGTGCTGCAGTTTATCTCAGCTGTGTGTGTGTGTGTGTGTGTGTGTGTGTGTGTGTGTGTGTGTGTGTGTGTGTGTGTGCTGTCCCAGTCACTACTGTCAGTTCACCGAGCTTGGCCTAGTTCTGCTGATGCTGAGGAAGACTTCTCTCCGCTCGTTCTCTCCGTTATAGCGTGCTCGTTTTTATCAACATCTCCTTCTGTATTCAGTGTTTCTGTTCTACGGTTCGTTCTCATGTCGCTTTAAAAGCTTCTCTAAATGTCTGAACCTGCTCCACATGCACGCAGGCCGACAGTCACCGCACATGCGTATGAATAAATGAACACACGGGGAAAAAAAAAGCCATCTCATCACCATCTTTCAATGATCTGGTTTCCTCTCTGTCGTGTTCAGTTTCCTCTGATTTCTTTCTTTCTTTCTTTTTTCACATCGTCACACTCTCAGATCTTCATCCTCCCCGTCGACTGTGGAGCATCTCGAGGGTACGAGGAAAATCTCTCCCCCTCTCTCGCTCTCACACACTCCCATCCACTCTCACACGATCCATCTGCTGGGGTGCTGAGTGCACTCGAGACTTTGCCTGCCTGTGGGCATCGTGGAAGATGTTAAGACGTCAGGCTTCGTGTCTTAATTAGGATGAGATCTGTTTGCCGGGCACGATGACTCCAGAGTCCCTAATGTGCAGACAGTTCTTACTGTCGTGTAATTAGAAACTAATTTGTGGACTACAAGCATTAACAAACATCTCTCAGTCTGTGTCAAACATGTCTGTAGACAAACGTGCACAGTAAACTCCTCTCCGGTTAGAGCAGTTAGAAGAGAGCTGGCGATATTTCAGCTGCTTCTCTCTCACCACCAAATATATCCTGTTTGTTTTGTTTTTTTTGTGGCGTCAGAAGTGGGTGTTGTTTAAAGTGAAACTCTCTGTTGCAATGTTCTCAGTGCTGGTGTTCATGTGTAGAGACCCTGGTGATGCTACCAGCAAAGTTTCATGTTGTGTCCAGACTTCTTACTGTTTTAAAAATAGAGATTTTGATGCCTTCGTAAAAGTGCATTCACAAAAAAAGCCGCGATTGCATTTTGGCAGCAGAGAGTTTCACTTTAAGGAGAAGAGGAACATTTCCAGCTGATCTTGTGGTGATGAAAACAGGTTTTTCTGTTCAGAGACCGACTGCACCACAGAATAACAGAATAAAAACGAGGATATGAGGTGACGTGACTTTTAGCCAGTGCTGAGGATGGAGTCAGGTCTGTGGTCTGGTGGCTCGGCAGCAGAAGAAAGTTTACTTTACATTAGTTTCACTGTTATCAAGACGTGTGTGTCTTCAGTTGAAGTTCACTAGTCAAGACGGTTCGTGTGAAAGCTTTTGTGTTCAGCTGCAGAGAGCTGCTTCCTCCTCGTCAGTAAACTTCATAATCCTTCAAAATCGTCCTCGCTCTGAAGATCTACACCTCAAAGTGGATTTCTCTCTATCACACACACACACACACACACACACACACACACACACACACACACACACATACACACACTCCAGGGATTCCCATTTATCCCCTTTTATATGCTTATGGCTGGAACACACAACTAAATATGCGTGTAATATGTTTCTGAGGCAGATATGATGCATAATGCATGAGCAAGTTCCACAAAATGCAGTGTAATATGCAATAATCCCACACAGTTTACAGTAAGAATCCACTAAGAGGCTTTGAGAAGGATCTAATGTGAGTTTATTTACTACACTTCCCTTCGTGTCACGTATCATCGCGGTCGGGTTTAAAGTTGAAGCGGTCGTTGGTTTGGGTCACGTGTGGCTCCACACAGAACTTCTGCAGCCCAGAATTAAAAGAAGATGAAGCAGATAAACGGCACAGAGATCAGCACGAACCTCCAACTGCTGCAGGTTCACTGATGATACTGGATCTGTTTGAAAACATAGAACCAGAATAAATGTGAGCCGGGTGCGTTTCTGCAGAACCACAGATAAGTTTTAACTTTGGGTTGATCTTGTCACGTCGCTGTTGTTATGATCTTGTTTAGGCACAGAAACCACTCGGGTAGGTTCGTGGTTCGATGGTTTGATGGTTTGATGGTTTGATGGTCCAGCGTCCTGTGGTGATGAGCTGGTTTGGGTCGCCACAAACACACCTGGAGTTTCCACTTATAAAACACCCAGTTTTGACACCATGAAACTGAAAAATGTCTCGAGCTGCGGTTGCCTGTTTGACAGCCTTGTTGGCGTGTAATTGTCACCTCCTCCTCCTCCTGCTGCGACAGCTGGCTAATGACCATGAAATGTCAACATGATTGACACGTTTGGTACAAAGATCAACCTGGATGTTTCTGAGCTCACATGACATCCTGCAGACTGGGCGGATGTTTCATCATCCAACAAAATGATGACAGTTGTTGTGTTAACACTGAGTTTTACACAGACCTCGTTGTTGGGTTGTTCTGTGGGTCAGAACCTGCTCGTACCGGCTTCTGTGGGACGTTGGTAGAGAGGGTTTGTCATGTGGCACCATAAGTGTTCTGGAAATTATGGTGTGATGATTCTTAAAATTCACGATTCAGTTGGATTTGATTATTTAATGACATCTGAGATCTTGTCAGACTGTTTTACAACAACTCCACTTCAGCCTGGTGTGTTTCTGTGGATCCGACTCAGACGAGTTCAGATCATTTTCTCAAAAGATAAAAGATGGTTTCTGAAATCCATCCAGACAAAACCCTCTTCCAAAAAACAAATCAAAAGAGGATCTTTGGAACAAAATATCTTCCTGTCTGATAAGTCACAGATCTAGTCAGGAGGTCTGAAATATAAAAACAGTGCTGGGAGAATCTCTGACCCGGCTTCTGATTCTGATGATTGAAGCTGAAGTCTCATTTTAAATGATCTCCAACACAGAAACAACACTGTGAAACCGCGACGTGGAAATACGTTGAGTTTTGTACGTACACAGTCTCAAATCAACAAATTAGATAAAATACACATGTTTACATTTAAAAGGAAATAGTTTATGCCGACATTGTTAAATCCACAAGTCTTAATCTTGCTTGATGGCTCACCCAGAGTGCTTCCTGTTGCTACGTTAGCATGTAGCTTCTCTTCTGTCTGCCACCTGCCAACTTTGTTTTCATCAGTTTTAAATCTCACTCCGTTTTCACGAGGAGGTTGTTTAAGGATTATAAACCTACAGGGGGTCGTCACATCTGATCATCGCTGCCACATCATCATTCTCCAGCTGTCTACGCCTCTCCGTCAACCACGCAGTGAGTCACAGCCACACATTAGTCATGTGTCTTCAGGTCAGGGGCGTCTAACTTTATGATATTCTGTAGTTTCAGTGAGTCACCAAACTCTCCAAAATGTTATAATCAGTGCTGTGATCAACAAAGTTCACAAAGCCGGGATGCAACAGAACGGAGATCATCTCATTTCTCTAATTGAGCCCCGGTGGACTCTCATGTCCGGACTCTTCTCACAGTTCTGGGGATTAAACCTCAAAGATTTCTCCCTCGTGTGGCCGACAACATGCAACATTTCCCAGCTTTTAATTAAAGATGATAAGAATCACGTTCAAAAGTCGGCTGCACTTTCTCTCGTGAGCGAGTGTGTTGATCCGTTCTTTCCTGCCTCCGTCCTGTTTCGGTCAGATCACAGGGTTTTTATTTGTGTTGCACGTGAAAGACGACTCGGAGATCTCCTATCGCGCTGCGAGAACGCTAAACAACGCTGTAACGCGCCTCAGCTGAAAGCATGCATCAAACATCTTCTCTCCGTACGTAGAGTCTGTGTTCCTCTCACGAGACGCCATCTTTAAATTATTCACAGCTGTTAGATTCCTACAAACGTCTCTTCAGTTTGGAGCTTTTGGTGAAAAACTCTGCAGCAGCGATGAAATATTGAAACTAACGGAGCTTAAATTGAATTATCCTGTCGGGGTAAAAGACTCATTAAACACACACACACACACACACACACACACACACAAAGGCCACAGGCTAAGTGCTGTGACGGGCCGAACAGATGTGAGTCATTTGTCAGACTATTGACCCGATCCGCTGGATAAACTAAATGCCAATACCAGCCAGGCAGAGCAATGCTAATCCCTGTGTGCTCAGTGTGTGTGTGTGTGTGTGTGTGTGTGCGTGTGTGTGAGGTAGAGGAAAAACATAATTGAATCATTTCTGAGCCCAAAGTGAACCAACAGATCCAGATAAGTTTGAGGTTAACTGTTGGGAACGTGTTGTTTTCTGTCTCCACCGTCCTGATGTGAGTTTATTATATTATATTTATAGAAACACTCTGTGTAAGAAATTATAATCTGAGTCAGATCTTTCGGGGATTACGAGCTGAGTGGTCAGGATAATGTCTGAATCTGACACACATATCAAAACATCTTCATTACTACTGACTCTTAAAGTCTTGTGATGTAACGTCATTTTCATCTTTAAGCTGGAAAGACTTTGATTCCTCTCAGGAAACACTCAGTCAGTCTGAAGTGTTTTTCCTTCCGGGACGCGTTTGTCCATTTTCAGTGCAGGAACGAGTGTCGAACTCTCAGCTCGGGTTGCCAGGAACGACACATCTGTCACAAACACCCATTTGATCGTCAGATTATTGGTCATTTCTCCCAGTGATCCTGATCATCACTCAGGTGTGCAGAAGAGACGAGGTTACACAACTGGAGACTCTCACTAAAGACTGTGAGTGTTGGCCAGAGATTTAGTTTTTTTAAATTATGCGTATTAACTTTGCACACTGTTCCAGAACAGAAATCTGGACTAAAATAAACCCCTAAACGTATTTTAATTTTCCTCCAGTCTAAAAGCAGAAGAACAACATGGACCGCTGCATTAAAACCTCCAAATCCTCAAATATTGACTCAGTGGGTCGACGGCTGCCGACCTTCAAACCCAAAGCGTGTGAGACTCAACATCCAACTATCTCACAAATTGGACCTTTAAAGGTGTTTTCACCTGTGTTGTCTCCGTTTGTGATATTAGATGATGTTTGTTCTGACTCTGGTGCAGCTGTGAGCTCTTTAAATGCTGATGTTAATTAAAACCATCCATTTGTTGAACTGTTTGAATGTAACTCAGTACGTATGGGAGAGAAGGGAGAGGGAGGGAGGAGGACGGTCAGAGACCTTCAGTGTCACCACAGGTGTGTCTCTGCACTCACCTGCTCTGATGGACAAACGTGTCCGAACACAAGTCCAGAGAGCAGAGACGGAGCGAGAGCAGGCAGCGACTCTGACAGCTGCATCAAACCGGTGACACACTGACGAGGACAGACTGACGATGATGGAGTGACGGCCATGACGGCGAGTTACAGTGAACAAATGCGGCGGAGACGATGAGAGACGATGGCTGAATGAGACGGACGCAAACGATCCGGCCGCCTCGAGGTGTGTGTGTTTGTGTGTGTGTGTGTGTGTGTGTGTGTGTGTGTGTGTGTGTGTGTGTGTGATAATGGCAGGACTCGTCTCACTTGAGAACACAAAGATTGATTTTTTTCGTCAAAGATTTCCTGCTGAGCGTCTCTTATTGCTGATAGAATCGTGTGTTGAGTTTTAATCCAGAAAAGTTATTGTTGTAGGGCAGCCACACACACACACACACACACACACACACACACACACACAGACTGACTGTTATTAAAGAAGTTAACAATGATTGAAGCTGCACTCTGACACCTGACTCTTCAGTTACTCTCAAATATTCAAAACCGATTCAGAAAATGACAAACGACTGGTCTCGTTTTATTGTAGATCCCTCTCAGTGCTCACATCAGTGATAGGAACACATTGTTTCCTGTGACGATGGCACACGATGGTATCGAACCTCGAACGCACCACCCTTGTGTATCTGGGTTAGTGGCGGACCCTGCCACGAATGAAAGAACATACAACACACAAAGCCAACAGTTTACAGTTAATGGGGTTATAAATGA
Source organism: Acanthopagrus latus (assembly GCF_904848185.1). Classification (NCBI taxonomy): domain Eukaryota; kingdom Metazoa; phylum Chordata; class Actinopteri; order Spariformes; family Sparidae; genus Acanthopagrus; species Acanthopagrus latus. The sequence continues at coordinate 1,836,233 of NC_051044.1, forward strand.
TGAGGTCCTGAAAAACTGGCAGCATTAATTCATACAAACGTACATGTTGTTATGTTTTTGTCATCAGTGCAGCAAATTTAATAATAATCCTTCAAAATCCTGATGCTTCATGTCCCTTCAGTCGAGAAATATCATCATAATATCAGAATTTTATTTCACTTTTGCTCCTCAGAATAACTAAATCAGATTTTGTCTTATGTAAACTGGCTTTAGCAACATCCTGCCGGATCTGAGTCATTCTGCATCTCAGGAGAATTTTTTCTTGGCTGCGTCTTTTTTCCTTTTTCTCAATTATAAAAAAATCAATGATATAAATGTAGAAATCTGTGACGAGCCTGCGGACGGCCGAGCAACGTAGCAGCGCCGACACTTTGGATTGAGAGAGAAAGTGAATACACACATTCGAAACACTCAACCTTGATGATGATATTAATAATAATGATGATATTAATACCAGCGATTTGTCTGGATTTGTCGACTGTTAAAGCGACAGTTTCAATAACAGCTGAACTCTATACGTAGACAATAAATAGAGAGAGTCAGTGACGGTGGCGCGGCCTTCAGCATGTGCTCGCTCATAATGTCGTCTTTGTGACCGAGGTTGATTCACCGCAGGCTGACGGAGAGAGCGACAGCAGGAAGACGCCGCTGTGAGCTCAGCTGACTGGATGGAAACAGCCAGTTAAACAAAGACGATCAGACGGACAGTTCAGAACCGGTCCGGTCTCGATGCTCGTCTTCATAGTCTGCTAAGACCTCGACACAGCAGGACGTCAGATTAAACATTGGCCTGAAGGCAAACCAGCACTTCTCACTCGTCTGAGTAATTTACATTCATTTTTAATGTGTTAAAAGTTGCTGCTGATTAAATCCTTATAACGTCTTTAATGGTATCAGAGAGTTAGACCCTGAAATGTGATTTTGGAAGTGTGGAAGAACATGTAGGTCAATACTATGTTGTTTTAAAGTGTTAGAGATCTTCAGAAGGCTCTTAAAAAACTCCAAAATCCAATTATTCTCTATTTTATATATGTTATTGCTTACTCAGTCTGACAAATGCCTCCGTAGAGAATCCAACAGCCGCCAAATCCATCAGACTCAACTTTCATTGTGTCGTTGTGAAACACAGTTCATACAAAAACTCCACACAAAACATTATAAAACGTTCCAGAACCATCTGGGTTCGTCTCCTCACTGCTCAAACTATCAGCCTCTCTGATTTGGTTGGAGATAAATTCTTAATCCACCGTGTGAGATGTGAAGCGGACATCAGACGCATCGAGGGGAAAAACGTCGTGTAGAGACGAATGTTTCACACAACGTGATGCATCAGGGATTTATTTCAACCACTCAGACTCGCTGATTGTTGGATCAGTGGAAAGACGAACGGAGATGGAAGTGAAAGTGAAACAGGTCCAGTTGCCTGCGACACAGAACTTTGTCACCCTGACCCGGATGACTGAGAACTTTCATTGACATGAAAATGGTTTTGGTTTTGTCACGTTTAAATGAAGCGTCTGCAGAGAGAGTCTGATGGCAGAACATCTAACACGTAGAATAGAAATCTGAGCTGGTCAGAGTGAAAACTGTATTCTGGACGTACTTTAATGGTGTGAAACTGCCCAGAGTTCTGTTTGAACGCTGGTGTCAGCATGCAACACGTAAAGAGTCGATGTAGTCCATCATGGCTGTTTTCAGAAAATCAGAGATGTACACAGGAAGTGAATCATGTGATCCTGCAGAGATTCTCACGTGGAAAAACAAACCAGTTCTTAAAAGAGTTGCAGGTTGAACCGGCCCAGAACGATCTTGGTTTGCTTTGTTCCAAAATGGATATAAGACACAAAAAACGTGGAGTAAATCTGGACTAGGCTGGAAGATAACAGAGTAAAGACTCTTCCAGATCTACCAGGAAATAGATAGTGATAAAGATAAACAACGTCTGTGAACTGTCCGTCTTCTACATGTCACAGAGAGACTCACAGCGGCTGTAACACTGTAAACAGCTCTGAGGTCTGTTGTCTTCTGGCTGCAGTCATGAGGATTATTCACATCACCAGCGCCTGGTACCACAGAACTGTGGATGTGTTCAGTCGGGCTCTGATGCTGCTGTCACGGGTCGGGCTCGCGGTGACGGTGGACGGGATGCAGGCCGATGACGGACAGAAATGACATCTGGGTTTCCTTTCAGAAACCAAACGCACGTTGCAGCTGTTTGTTTGAGCCGCTCATATGATCCACAGGTTTCAGGACAGACTCTCATCTCTTCTTCTTCTCTCTCTCTTTCTCTACAGTGATCTGCAACTTCCGGGGCTCGGTGACTCAGGGTTTGGCTCTGGAGGTGGGAGAGACGGTTCAGATTCTGGAAAAATGCGAAGGTAAGACTGTGTACCTGATGAATACCTCCGTCAGACTCTGTGGGGGCGGATGTTTGATACGAACAGTGATAATGTCCTTGATCATTGTTCAGCTGTTCGTCACTGAAGCGTCACGTCTCTGTGTAAACATCCTCCAGGGTTAGACAGAAACGTTCCTCCTCAGTCAGATTTCTGAAGATGGCGGCTCCTGTAGCTCCTGTAGCTCCTGTAGCTCCTGTACAAGTGCTGCTTCCTCTCTACCAACTGATCCTGCGTCAGTCCTGAGTGCCTGCAGAAAAAGCTGAGTTACTTCACGCGGTCGAGTCTGAAACTGTAATGAATCGAGGACCGTTTCACCAGAATTCATGTTGTCACAAACGCTCTCAGTGAAAACGGAGCAGAGAGGTCGGAGTCGTCCCCGATAATGAGCGCAAACAGCCTGTAACGGCCTCCCGCGGGCCTGGACCAGCGCCCGAGTTATTAGTCGATGGTTCCCATTGTTATTCCTACTTTAACTCACAGAAATTAGCAACTCCAGCCAGGATGTGTCTGAAGCCAGGAAGTGTTGTCTTTCGCTGATAATGACTGAGTGTGTGCTTCATTAGCCACAGCTGGGCAGGACGCCGCCATCGATCCAGCGCCGGCGGCCGATTGGCTCTTTCTTTACCCACGAGAGGAGAGAGAGAGACAGAGAGGAGGAAGTGTTGAGCTGAGAGACAAAAGAGAGGACGACATGACTTCTCTTCTCTCTTCTGGCCTCCTTCTATTGACCAGCCTCATATTCAACCCCGAGCTCAGTTCACGGCATCCAATCAGCATCTGATTTGCTCTGGTTATCAAAAAGCGGCGCTGCCAGCGAAGGACGGGGGAGTTATTATCTGAGCCGCGGTGACATCAGCTGGCATCGCAGCTTCCCCCCTTAACACACATGATTATCAGCTTTGGTCCAAGATCCCCGCGGCGATTTGAAGATTTCCCCGGATTCTCTCATTATCTGAACGTGCAAAAACATTTTCACATTCTAACAGAGTCCAGATAAAAAAGGTCGGCTGGTGCTGCAGAGCAAATATTTATGAGAGGATGTTCGCTTGTGTAAAGTTTAGAAGTTAATTTTATTTATATTTAAATCATTCTTGAGTTAATTTATTTTAAAAAAAACGTGTTAATGTGTACACAGGTAACTGTTTACCTGTTCATGTTCACAGTTATTATTATTTTCATGTATAAATCTGTTCAGTAGCACAGATACAGCTACAGTAATGTGATGAATGCACCTCTCAGGCTGCCGTACATTTACCTGAGTCCTTCTAGCTGCTGATTGGTTGGTTCAGTCACATGTGAGTCAGAACAAGGAAGCTGAAGTGTGGTAAAAAGTAAAGTGCTTCTTAAGGAAATGATGCGTCTCCATCCTGCTCTTCTGTATCATTAAGAACGCTCAAACCAACACAGTCACACTCGTTACTCGTCTGTAATTAGAGTTATTTGCTGTATTGAGGCGAACATGATTTTCCCTGAAAGACCAGAACCAAAACCCAGCATATGTTGGGTTTTGGTTCTGGTCTATGCTGTTTTTTTCCAGCAGGGTTTAAAAAATGTTTGTCAAATTTCATATAATTTATCTAAAAAATAAAGTTTTCCTTGGGGAGAACATCACAAGCTCCAAGTCTTTTTTATTTTTTTTTAGAAATAAAGTTAGTAGATAAAGCTGTAAATGTCTTCTGTCAGACTTTCAGACATCATCCTAAAAAACATCCAGAAAAAGCTGAAGATTCTTCAACAAAACCGTCGTTCTGAATAAAGTGACTCATCGAGCGTCGAGTGAAGGCAGACGGATAATAAGATCTGTTTCTTTGTGACGACTGGAGAAGCTCGGAGTGTTCAAACTGAAATAGATTTATTTGTTGTTGTGGTTATTTAAATGTGATTTATTTAACATTAACTGTCGAGTCTCATCCACTGGTCCTTTATCATAGTGAGTCAAACCTGTCGACCTGATGAACACAGAAAATGACAGCAAACAGAGATCTGCACATCTGTGGCTCAGAGGTGGAGCCGGCGTCTTGTTATCGTGAGGTCGCTGGTTCGATTCCCTTGTTCTGCATGCCAAAGTGTCCTTGGGCAAAATACTGAACCGTAAATCACTTTGGATATGAACAGACATGCTACAAACTAGCTGCACTGATTTGCATGTTGATTTAAAATGTGATTGTCAACGTTATGAATGAAGCGTTGGAGCTCCTGTACAGCCGGACAGAGACGCCTGCTTCCTGTGACACATTCAGAATTAAGACTTTTGACCCTGAAGTTCACTGTTGCTCTGTCTCAGTTCAGGTCTTGAATGCCAATTATGTCACAACACCGCATGAAGTCTGTCCCAGTCTGAAGGCTCCTCCAGATGCTCCTTCTTCTCCCCGTTTCTGGAGGATGCACCACTACGATCCTTCACATATCCCAAGATTCTTTGTGCACCCAAAATGGAAGACAGAAAGAGAGAAAATGGCGACATCGCGTGGCGTAGATATTCACTTTCACAGGCCTGGGCGGCAGAAATCATGACATAAAGCTAAAACATCTGGTGACGCAACCAGGAAATGCTCCAAAGGCTCCTAGACCGTCACATTTAACAACAGCTGACCAGGTTAACAAGGTCTCTGAAGGACTCGATGAGACACATCCGTCGTCTCCAGTGCTGCAGTGATGCTGCAGATGTTGATCCTGAAGTTCAGTGAGTGTTGAGGGGAGATCTCTCCTGCAGGTGTCCTCCTGTTCTGCCGCCTGCTCGTCGGCTCTGATGCTAAATGATCGTCCTCAACAGAAGCTCAGTGATTATAAAGACGGTGATACGGAGACGGCAGCCATTCTTAAAGATTACAGTCATAACACTTGAGAAGGCATTAGACTTCGATTAAGGGCGTAGCTGCAGTCTGAAATGTGAGATTGTGACTCTAAATTCTGTCAGCATCACTGAAGTGCCCACAGTCAGAGCTGAGAACAGCCTCTCATTATGTCGGACACGTTGTTCAGCTCTAACAAATGTTTTGTCGCTGCTGCTGCTGCTGCTGTCGTCCAGCAGAGAGCCGACTGTCGACACATCACAGCGGGCAGCGACGAGAGACCAGGACAGGAGACCGATGACATGGACAGATCTTTCATTTAGTTCAGATCTTTAATTTAGTTGCACCTGTCTGAATCCATCACTGCATGAGAGAGTCCAGACTGAACCAGCTCCTCGACCGAGACAGTTTCTGAGTCTCAGTTCAGGGTCTGCATCCTCTGAAGGCCTTTGTGGTCTTTGAATGCGAGTCCTTCAGAGATGTGATGTCGCCATTTTCTCTCTTTCTTTCTTCTTTTTTGGGCATGCAAAGAATCTTGGGATATGTGAGGCCACGAAGGATCGTAGGAACAGGGAGAAGCAGGAGCATCTGGAGGAGCCTTCAAATGCTCCTCTGAAGGATGCAGCCCCTGAACTGAGACGCAGCAAAAGACCATGTAGTCGTCGTCTGTCTCGATGTCCAGCTCGTCAGGTCCACAGAACCTCTGGCTCTCTGCTCCCACCGGTTGGGTGGTTCTGTGTGACCCGGCTAAAAGCACTGAAGAACCTCCTTCTGATGTGCTGAAGAGGAGCGAAGGATCCCAGTCCAAGTTACAAAAAGAGTCAGCGAGGGGAGATTTGTGTCAGCTTTCACTGACTTTACAACGTTTTAATCAACATTTTTAACATTTTACTTTCTAACTATATGATATTTACATTACTGAATTAAAAAAAATCGAGATCATGAATTCTTATTCAGTGATGGGAGCAGAGACAGTGTTGAGCAGAGAGCTGCAGTAATCAGGTGGAAGCTGACCAACACCTGGATGAGCTCCCAGGTGAGGAAGGAGTCGACGCTCCTGCTGATTCCTCCAGTGAAGCAGCAGGAGCGTCGACTCCTTCCTCACCTGCTGCTTCACTGGAGGAGTCAGCAGGAGGCAGACAGGTAGGAGAGAGACAGTTAGATATTCGAGGTAAATCCAGAGTTCAGCGATGTTGTCGGCGCTGAAGGACGGGTCAGGACGGGTCAGGGCAGGAACATAAGCTCAGTCTCGTCCGGGTTAAGCTTTAGCTGGCGCCTTGACATCGACTCTGAAGTGTCAGCCAGGAGCAGCGGAGCGTTTCAGAACCAGCAGGAAAGTTTTATTTTCCAAAAAAGAACCTTTTTATATCCAGAAAGTGAGTGAAGGACAGAAAAGATGGAGAAGTGTCTGGTTGTAATCCAGCCCGGTTCTGATTGTAATTAAAGGGCCAGTCTGTAGTTTAAAGAAGGAATTCAAACCCAGAAATATTTATATTTATATATTTTCTCCATCAGTGAATAAAGAAGCTGCTCACAGAGGAGAATAAGGTCGCAGAACACTGTTTGAAGCTAGAGAGGTGGCAGGGTCCGCCACATATAGACACAGTAGAACAGTATAAACTGTGTCGTCATTTAATTACACACTGCTCCTTTAATGTTTGCACAGTTCACTGATTGGACGCGTGCATGAGCAGCTCGCTGGCTCAGCTGCAGTTCGCACCTCTATTGAATCGCTGTCATATCTGTGATTAGGATGAAAAACTCCCTCCTGGTTCTGGTTCTGGTTCTGTTCCTGCGTCAGGCTGCAGACGAGCACACGGACAGAAAGCTTCGTTTAAGACTCGTCTGATGGAAACTGCACTTATTGTATAACGCTGCATCCGTAATGAGCTCGGTCTGAAGTGTCTCCTCGAGTTCTGCCTCCCACTCGGAAAATGATTTGCAGCGATTATTATTTTGAATTATTTCGATAACGGTGCTAAATGATTATTGTAATAACCACTTAGTGAGCTGTTTGGATACGGGAGGCGAGATGATTACTCTTCTTCAGAGAAAGACTGTTTGACAACAGACAGATTAGGTGCATACGAGCACCTGCGTGCACAACAAGGACCACACACACCTGATCAGCACAACAAGGACCACACACACCTGATCAGCACAACAAGGACCACACACACCTGATCAGCACAACAAGGACCACACACACCTGATCAGCACAACAAGGACCACACACACCTGATCAGCACAACAAGGACCACACGAACACCTGAAACACATGGACAGACACAGAATAATCAATCACACAGTCGCACATACAAACTCATGTGTTTTTCCTTAACACACTCGCACGCACACACACACACACACACACACACTCACACACACGCCCTCACTTCAACCCTCACAAATAGGCCCAGACACTGCTGGTCCAGCCCTGGTCTGATTTCCATATAGATGAGAGGCTGGGGAGTAAACACAGCCATCTTAACGAGGGTGATAAATGGATCTTGATTGGTTATTAATTAACTGGCCAATTAAGCCTCCATCTCCATATTCATATCTGATTATGCAGAGCGGCGGAGAGGACGGACGTCACGATTCTGTAAGTCGATAAGATGAGAGTGAATCTGAAGTGTTTGGAATCACCGCAGCGTGTCTGAACGTTTAATCAGAGTCGGGTGATGATGGATTTCATATTTTTACAGATTTTAGGAAATTCCTCTCAGATCTGCAACAAGCTGGATGTTGTGTCGATTCAAATAAAGTCAGCATGTTGTCAGCTCTGATTAAAGCATGATGAGCAGTATTTCTGTCTGTGGCTGTCTGAGAACGTCAGAGTAATAATGTGCGTCATTTTGATCTGAACGTCTCTGTTGCTTCAGCGGTCGGCCGAGTCGGAGACACAATCTCTTTTCTTTCCGCTCTGATGGAGACGAATGACGTCCCTGCAGTTTGAGAAGACGTCTGGGAGCTCCGCTGTACATATTTAGTCCCGAGACACTCGTCAGTTTCAGCCGTCAAGACTCTGCTTGGAGTAAAGTCAACGTTCATGACAGCTTTCTACTCCGCAGACCCAGATGATGAATGTGCGTCCATGTGGAAAGAGCTGTTGTTCCCTGTGAGACTGGCAGGAGGAGGAGAGGCTCACTGAACCCAGATCCCGGTCATCAGTCTGGTTCTGACTCCAGACAGTGAGGGTTGATCTGTGACGGGTTTCTGCAAATGATGCTTGAGTTATCAAATGTCTGTTGCAAAATAAATCCTCTTAGAAATAAAGAGGAGTCCAGAACCTTCCTGAGAATCATCACATTTTGAAGAGATCCGGTGATAGTTACCTGCAAGAGCTCATCTGGACTCAAACAGAAACTTGCTTCTAAAGCGTCTACATGAAGCCTTCAGTGCTGAGAGGGTGCATGTGTCTTGATTGTCTGAGGGGCAGCCTGGAGTAAACCGACCCAGCTGCAGTTCAGGATGTTAGCGGTCCAGTCTGATGCACTGTGACTGGTACTGGATCCTGAACAGACACACATACATTTGACCTGTAACTACTGCACTCGGTAATCGACTTACTCTGTGTCACAGTGTGTTAGACCATGGACCTCCACACTCCACACAACCCTCCACACCTCCTCTTCTTGATTCTTTATCACGCCGCTCTACAGCGACACTGAATATCTGCAGAGTTCTTATGATTATGACTCCATGGAAATGCAATCAAAGTTCGTATGTGTCTTACCTGCCAGTTTATAACAGTTATTATCGAGAGCAGACAGGGAAAAGAACAGAATTGAACATTTCTAACTGCACTCGGTAATCGACTCGTCAGGACTTCCCCACAACAGGAAGCTGCTGCAGGAGAGTGGTGAGTTGTGTTCACTTTACAGTAGAAATCCAGCTAAGCTAGCAGATGTTTGATGCCTTGACCTTTGTGCTGAGACTGTATTTGTACCGTTGCTGAAGTTTGATGCTGATCTGAACATTATTTGTGGCTTTTTGACGGCGGTTTCTTGATGGAGGTGTATACTGCAGTGTATTGTTATCATGCTTTCATTTCTGAGGTTGCTAAAACTATGTAAGCTAGCAGCCTGCAAACTTGATCTCGTGTCACAGTGTGTTAGATGGATTAAACTTACACCGGAATATCCCTTTAAACATTACTGCCGACTGGACCGCGGAGCCCTGCATGTTAAAACACCAGAGCAGCAGGTTGGACATCATCTGCTGAGTTTGACGAGTCGGGGTGAGAACACAGTTCACCTGGTTGTCCTGAGTATCACTACATGTGACACACTGGACTCTGCAGGTCGTCGCTGAATACATGATGAGGTTTCAGGTGTTGAATGTTTTAAGAAGCAGATGTTTTTTTTTTCCTTCTGGTTTGCAGAGTTCTCGTTGAATAAAGTGAAAGTGTTGGAGCCCAGAGTCGCCTTTTATATTCAACCTGCTGAGTCATCAGCATTTTTGGTGTGTTTGCTCGACAGTCTGAGTCACTCGTGTTTGTGTTTCCTTTCAGGATGGTACAGAGGATTCTCAACCAGGAAGCCAAATGTCAAGGTAAGAGAGGCTGACGGCTGCTCACTCAGAAAACTTTTTTCCTCCCCTTCATAATCTCTGATTCTCTTTCCTCCCGTCTGTCTCTGTTGCAGTGATGTTGAGAAATGTGTTATTCATGCAGCTCACCAGCGTCTCTGACTGCAGTTTTAATGTGAAGGAGACTTATGTAAATAAATTGCAGACTTTCCTCTCTTTATCCTCGTCTGCTCTGCCTAACTAGTTCCTACTTTCCTCTTCATCTCTTCCGTCTGCTCTCACTCTCTGTCAGGATTCACTCTTCACACAGCGGCAGACGCTGTTGAAGTGAACTTTCATGTTTGAGTTTTTATGCTCTTAAAACAAAGAGTGGGAAGTTAGCTGTCACTCAGCCGCTGACACACATAAAGATATTCAGCAACCCTTCAGATGGTTAAAGAAACAGAACAGCACCATAGGATTCCTAACAAACACGCGTGAGATTTAAGAGTATAGGTATTAAATTAAACTGTGATTTTTTGTTTGTTGCAAACACGCCCGGAGCAAACAAGCCTGATGAGATCTCACTGTTGTCAGATTAAACTCACACATTTCTCACATCCTCTTAAATTGTTCTTGGAATTAACAAGACGTCTTTAAATACTGAACACTGAGTCTGCAGAGCGTGAAGCAAACAACACATCGCGCTGCAGAGGGACTTTAATGCTGCAGCGTACTTCGACACACGAGCCTGTCAGACGGACGAACAGCGGCTGAAACGATCTCCTCGACTTTTCTTCATGGAAACACTTCTGAGTGTAAACTCACACGTTTTGTCTGATCGTCCTCATGGATCCTGTAAACACACTTTTTTCAAACCTGGTCTCAGGGTGGAAAAATACAAAAACATGTTCTTTGTGTTCTCGTGAGAACAGTGAATCTGCATACTTTGTGTATCCATGACACCATCGCCCCGCCCCTCGACCTCTGAACCCCGAGACGTCTCATAACAACAACAACAATGGCGGACTACATGCTTGTGTTGGTGCTGCAGAAGATATCAGAGTTACTAGTTACTATTAGTTACCTACTGCACTGAGCAGAGAAGGATTATGGACGACCGACGAGCCATTTTCATCTTCTTCTTGTTGTGTTCAGTTTCTTCTTCTACTGTCTGTTTCTTTACAGCGAGCAAGCTTAATGTGCAAGCGCCGTCTCTTCTTCTCTGTTTTTGATGAATTTGAAGCGCCACCTGTAGGCTGGAGTATGAACTACAACGTGTTGAGGCTTTAACAATGGATCCATTTGGACGCAAATATTCTTGAAACAATTCAGAGAAAGACTGAGTAAAAAAAGATTGTTTTGGTACGTGTGGACATGGTCTGAGAGGAGGACGCCTCCAGCAGTTCTCAGAACCAACGATCCAACATTCACACCTCCACGTCAGGCAGAACTGGAGGTGTGAAACATGAACCCTGTCATGTTGCAGCACAGTGCAGCTCTGTTGGGGCTTTTCCTCAAACTGTGCTGTTGCTGCTGGTGAAAGCACAACACTTCCTGATTGTGCTACTTCAAAATAAAAGCTTTTAAATGACTAAAGAAGAGGCAGATTTTATTGTGAAGCGAGCAGAGCTTTGTTAGAGGAGACTGATGGATGATGCTGCAGGGAGGAAGTGTGTTCACACGCTCTGTGACCGCTGCAGAGGACAGGAGCATCATCAGCAGCTTCATGATGTGATGGAAAGTCAGATCAGAAATCAGAGATCAGAAAAACTGAAAGTGCGCTCGTCATCTCAGCCTGTACGATCGTACAGAACAGCTAGAAACAGTTTTGTGTTCTGTGTCAGACGACACATCGGACCACTGACAGCGGTTCTTTAGATATATACAACATGCAGGTATGAAGTATCATGTCTCTCAGTCTCCCCGTCATCAAATACAACTTTATTTGAGTCTGTAGAATCCGATCTGCGCTCCCTGCTGTGTTTGGAAACCTCGTATTCAAATCTTTAGCTCACAGTGATTTTACCCAAATTGCCTCAGCGCTCTTCCTGTGTATGAACACGTAATCTCTCTCTGGGAAATGAGCCTCTGAGCCGCTCCAGGTCCATACATTTTAATGTCCACAGGTTGTAGATTACGATCATTATATACATTAGAGTCTATAGTACGTGTCCTATATAGCAGGTCCAGGAGCAGGCAGAGGAATCTGGATTAGAAGGACTCAATTTCATGCAGCTCATGAATTTATAAGAATCTTTTTTACGTGAATAAATTGAGTCTGAAAGAGTCGATTTTAAAAGAGGAGTTGTGATGAAGCAAAGACAGAGCAGGACCTCGTCACAGTGAAGTTCTGCAGGGTTCTGTTGGACTGTTGGACGCAGTGTGATCAGGTCCGACAGCCTCCTCGCTGTGTGCAGGAAACCTCTCGCTCTCACAGCTTTACATCAGCCGTCTCTTATTTTAGCACCGTGTCGGCATCAGGAGCTAAAAAAGACTCTCTTTGTGTGTTTTGTCCTGCTCGGTCTCGCCGTCCTCGACACACCAGGCTTCTGTATCCCTCCCTGTACGTCCGTAAGAGGCTTTACTGCATCTAACCTGCAGCGTTTCCTCCAGCTGCTCCTCGCTGCGCTGCAGATAAGAGACGCATTAACATGAGAGACATCATCTGATTATTTTGTGTTCGGGTTTCCTTTTTGTCCGCAGGCTCACGAGGAAATGACTTCTCACTTGATTTATTACCTCAGCGAACAGATTCCTGATGTGTTTATGGTCACGATCGTTAGTTTAAAGTCTTTTACAACACAGCACGATGTTCATGTGATGAACGATGGTCCTGTGAAGGCGTCAGATCAGGATGTTCTCTCATCCAGTCTCTGTAGAAATGTACAATATTGTTACCATTAGATAGAAGAAGATGGTTTCCTCTGTGGCGGACAGATCCAGAGCTGGCTGAGCTGTGATCAGATGTCCTGTAGCATCTATGTACACTGTAGTTACAGTTTAGCATGAGGCACAATTATTATATATTTGCATACATGTATTACAATTGTGACATTATACTGTGACATTTCTGTTCTACCTGTAAAGGAACTCAGATCTGGGATCAGTAGATTATTTCTGATTTTGTTCTACCTGAAATATAAACTCACTCTCACAGTTCCAGGATGCTGCAGAGTCTCTAGAAATGTGAGTTTTTAACAGATAAACAAGTTTAAAAAGGTTTTCTTAGACACTTTTCACACTGAAACTATATGACAAGCTTTAAAGCAGCTGATGTCATAAAGGCTGTACTGCGTACTGCACATATCCAGAATGTCTGCAGCACTTTAAAACATCTCTCGGACTGCGTTTATGTTGCTGCAACGGAGGACAGGTCTGTAAAATCTGTTCGAGATGGACAGAACTCTGTTCACTCTCTGAGTGAAAATCAGATCTGGCTGAGAGTTTCCGAGGCTGCAGCTCCAGAGGAAACCTTGACTTATAGTGGACTCACAGAACAGCTCGGCTGTGGGCGGCACGCTGCCATTCATTTCTGTAGGTTACAGCAAGGGCAATGGGATGCAGCACAGCAGGGATAATAAGAAAGAACGAGTCGACGCTCAGGTTTCCTCATGCAGATACCAGGAGTCTTGAGCACGCTGCAGTAAAGAGCTCAGCGAGAATTCACCCGACCCGCTTGTATATCCACCGCAGCTGAGGCACCGAGGAGCAGACAGAACCAGACACGTCAGGATCTAAAACTTCATCTTTAAATCTCTGTTCACTTCCAACTTCAACTGTAAAGTCTCATCATCCCACGCGGCTTCAGAGCAGCAGGAGGGAACAAACCTGCAGGAGGAAAGTGCTGTTCAACAACACCTGAGACACCTGCAGCAAACCTCCAGCACCGATCCTGACGTGGATGATTCAGTATCAGATGAGCAAAAGCAAAATATCCTGGAACTTTATTTAAACTCCCATAAACTACATGATACAGCGCGCTATTAGTAGTACAGTGGATAGCTTAAGAAAAAGGAAACCAGGAGTCGTCTGCAGCAGTGAAACAGTCATTTGGGTTTTGAATTGATTAATTAAGGAACGTAGAAGTGTGTCAGGTGTGTTGACAAGAGGAGCTGGAAAATCTCTTTCCTCTGATATCAAATCGGAGTTGAACAGTCGTCAGCAGTCTGACTGTGATACAACTTGATTTATGTTTCATGTAGCTGATCATCAGCTGTTAATTACTTCATGCCAACACAGTTTATAGCAGAATGCAGTGACGGGCTCGTTCCTTTTGTCTGTGGTGGAAACAAACACACTTACCTGTGTAAACTCAGAATTATACGTCTGTGTTTATGTTCCACACTGTCAGAGCTGCGTGTGAGTGTGTCATGTGTGCAAACACCCGACATGTCATCACTCCGGTTTGCCTGCCACAGGCCGCGTTCACATCCAGATGCTTTGTTGTGTGCGAGTGTGAATGTGTGCCGCCTCCTCTGCCTCGCTCGCCCAGCAGCCAGGCATCGGCCCAATCCTGTTAGTTCCACTCTAATCACCTGGTTCCTCCACAATGGGCTCGCTGGTCGAAACGAATCGCTGTGTCTCCCCCCGAGGAAATGCCTTCCTGCTCTGACTCGTCTCTAATCCGGCAGCGCTGCACACAACTTCACACTCTGAGGTTCATCAGCATTCAGATGACTCGGAACCGTCAGGGCCACAGAGAGGCCGGCTCACTGTCAGGAGCCGTGGTTCTGAACGCTGGAACGACAGGATCCAGTCCAGTGAGACACAAACGTGTGACGGCAGAGGTGAATAAAGACATCTGACACTGGATGACTTCTTTTAGACAGGATTTATGATTTGCATCAGCTTGTACGGGGTTATTAAAGTAACCTGCATCATCAACAGGAGCCTCCATCAGTGTGTTTGGACTTTAAAAGTAAAGCCTGGTTCTGGACCAGCTGCACCATCGAGAGCATCCTGATCACCTGCATGTAGAGCTGCAGCGATTAGTCAATTAATCAAAATAAATTATGATAACCGATTAATCGCTTAAGTCATTTTTCAATGATGAATATAAAACATTTGATTTTAATAAATATACCAGTAAACAAAGACTCTCTGGGTTTTGGACTGTTGGTTGATCGAAAGTAACAGTTTGAAGTCGTCACTTTGGGATCTTGGGGTCCAGAACCCGACCCAGACTCTGGTTTCACTGCAGATATTAGGAACTCAAAATTCAGTTATCAATAAATTGGCAGATTTATGAATTTTCTTGCAATAATCACTTGAATGTTGTTGTCAGACACTTCTGTCAGATATATTAACAGTGTCTGAGTATATTATAGTTAAATAATAACCTTTAATGTTAAGAATTACAGCACAGCGACACAGTTAACCTACAAGGACATTAATAATTATAAATTATATCAAGAGTCTTTTCCTGCATTAAAACTTATTAATATTGATTTTTAGGAGAAGTTCATCCAAAAATATGAAGTCAGGTGTGTGTGTGTGTGTGTGTGTGTGTGTGTGTGTGTGTGTGTGTGTGTGTGTGTGTGTGTGTGTGTCCCTCATCACCTCCGACAGTAGGACAGTGAAGGACGATGCGTGTTTGTGTGTGTGAGGTGACTGCTGATCTTCCCTGCCAAAGTGAACACACACCTGGTCTGCCAAGCGCTCTGAGCCAGGTGTACACACACACACGCACGCACACACACATGCACACACATACGCACGCGCGCGCACACACACAGACACACACACAGGAAGAGGTGACTATAGTCTTTCTTTCCCAGTGACACTCAGCCTGAATATCATCTATGTGTTTGTGTTCGACTGCCCGTCCACTCACCTTCCAGCAGATATTCAACCAATCAGGGCGTCAGAAACAAAGAACACACACACACACACACACACACACACACACACACACACACACACTAGTGGACCTTTGGGACTGTGCTCGCTGTGCATTAGTCACGGTCATCAGTCCATTTAAACGTGGATCAGCACGGTGCTCTCGTGTTCTGTCCTCTGCTGCCCCGACAGCACCGTCAGCTGGACTCTGTCCTGATGATGTCATATGAACCGTCACACGTTGCTACACACAAAAGATTCAGGTAATATTTTTCACCTTAATGTTACCGAGGGTTCGCCTGATATGAGTTGTTTTTAGGTCCGAGGAGCTGAGACACATCTGCAGCTCTGAACAGCTTTTTGTTTTCTCTGCTACTTTCATTTTGCTCGTGTCTGCAGCGTGTAACTGATCAGATTGTTGTCGGCTTCATCTTCTTATTTTCCAGTTAGCACAGTAATAGAATCAGTTACAGAGAGCACGCTCACGAGTCAACGAGAGTCGTGACCCATGTCAACATGGACTGATCGAATAAAAGGTTCATGAGTTTGTTCAGACTGAGGCTGAACGAGTTGCCGTGTAACCGATCTGATGTTTCCATCAGAGAGGGGAAAACTGTCTGGCAGCCAATTCTTTTAGCTGTCAGTAAAGCTGATATTCACATATAGGATGACCAGTTCCACCAGTTCCACCAGTTCCACCAGTTCCACCAGTGGAGCCGGCTCAGACTTCGACCTCAGCGTGTTGAAAAGAGCTGCAGGTAGAGAAGAGATGTTTCAGTTTATTGTTCCACAGAGCGTGCGGGTCCTTTGGACATTTCTGTCAGTTCGTATAACTATTAAGTTAAACTAGATGTGAACAGTTTTCCAAAAATATCAGCCAGCAGCAGCAGAATGAAATTCAGCAGGTGGAGCTGCAAAAGCAAAAATAAAACATGGCAGTAGAAACGTTTCCATCTCAGACTGTTGGAAAGATGCTCATTGTTGAAGAATCAAGCAAAAACAAAAGGAGGAAGTCGTACAGTGCTGCAGTCGTGATGTAATCACTGTTATTTTATCATCCAGAACCACTGTGTGAAATTATAGAGCCGACCCATTATGATGCTGCTCGGAGCTGCATGTGGGAATTACACAAGCCTTTCTCCTGCTCGCTGCCAGGACAATGAGCAGAATACAACAAAAGAGCCGCAGAGACGAGGATGGACGGGAGGGTGAGAGGATAAACTCCTGGAGGAGAGAAGAAGGACGAAGCACCGCTGCATCACACTGAGTGACAGATTATCACCAGCTCATCAGCAGCTTCCATAGGAATAAAACCAAAGAGTGTAATTAGTAAAAATGAAGCAGCAGACGAGTGAAGCGGTAACGAGTCGGGGAGAGGAGGAGGAGGAGGAGGAGGAGGAGATGTGCTGAATGTAGAGAGGAGGAGAGAGACCTCAGAGAAAAACAGATTGATCCCAAAACCAGGAGAGAACGAAGAGTAAAGTTTTAGTGTTTCTCACCCACTGAGGTCAGAGGTCGTGTCGACACCAGAGCGCCAAACAAGCTCAAAATGTAGAAACCGGCACATTAACTCGTGTTTTCAGCCGCGACTTCTGAACTCCGGCAGTGTTGGATTGCTGCGCGCTCTCCTGGCTTCGATATGAGTTCACACAGAAAGTGCTTTAAACTCAACACGGTGGTATTTAGAGTGTTTTTTAATGTGATACGGCCTCCGTGACTAAGTGATCGCTGCCCACTGTCTTTATGAGCAGGGATCTGATGAGGACTCGCTCTGTTCATGCTGCAGTGTGACGTTCACAGACCAACACTTGGACTGAACCTCGACTCTCTTCTGCTGCTCACCGTCAGGAACGCTGCCAACAGTTTCAGTTTGTAGAGCCTCATGTGTCCTTAAACCCGGTTCTGCCTGTCTGATGTAAGACTGAGAATTTACACCAAGTCTCTTGAAACTGAAACCATCTTATCAACAGACGGATCGTCCGTGGAGATTTGTTCTGAGATTTGTGCAGAAATGTGTGTTTTGGGCCGATGTAGATATTTTTGTTTTAAAGTGTTTATCAGCTGATCCTGATTACACACACTCCTTATCGACCTGATCTCCAGAGGAGATATTAGCTCCACAGACACAACAGAACGTTTCTCAATGTTTTAAGTTTTTGTTCGTTTCGGTTGAAACTTCTGTTCCTCGCTCGTCACAACGCTGTGATGATACTCCGGTCAGGTTGAGGCACAGAAGCCACTTGGTTAGGGTTAGAAAACCGTGGTGGTTTGGATTATAATGACCTGGAGATGGTCCGACTTCTGCAACAAAAGCGTCTGTAAATGTCTCCGGGCGTCTTTAAAGATATCCAGAGGACTGACTTAAACTGCAGCCGGCTGTTTGTCAGCCTGGTTTGCTGTCAGTAACTCCACCTTCTCATGTGAACGTCAGATAATAACCGTGTAATGTGAACATGATGTGCCACGTGTTGTACATGTCAGCCTTGCTAACTAGCTGCTAATGCTAACTGCTAACGTTATATCCTGGAGACTGGGCCGTCCCTAAAACATGAATACTCCCCCCGACACCACTGAGCCTGGATGTCAGCACCATCTGACCCAAATCTGACAAGTAGAGTGATGATTCTTTCCTGAAAAACAGTTTTCATTCCATTTTACAAACAAGTTTGTGTTTTTGAATGTGGGTCCAGTGAATGAAACACCGACCTGTTCTGGTTCTGACTTCTTTATACGTCTTTATACGACTGTTCAGGTGACGCTGAGAGGAAAACTAACACAGAACAAAGTGTAGGTCCTCTGACCACACACACACACACACACACACACACACACACACACACACACACACACACACACACACACACACACACTTGTACAATGATGAACAGAGCTGAACTGTCTGAGTCATTTTAATGTCAAGCTCATATAATAGAACTGTGTTACTGTGATAATGGAGACATCAGATGTAGACCAGGTAGCAACACACACACACACACACACACACACACACACACACACACACACACACACACACACACACACACACACACACAAAGAGCATCTTGTTCTTGTCTCTGCCTGGTTAAATATGACAACGCCTGGTTGTTAACAGGTCAGTGCATTCAGAGCCCCTCAGGCTGTGATGCTAGTGTGTGTGTGTGTGTGTGTGTGTGTATGTGTGTGTGTGTGTGTGTGTGTGTGTGTGTGTGTGTGTGTGTGTGTGTGTGTGTGTGTGTGTGTGTGTGTGTGTGTGTGATGGGCAGCAGGTCATCAGAGTGTCGTGTTGTTCCTAATTTAGCTGATGGTGTTGAAGCACCAGTTAACTTAAAAAGGTCATCTTGTTACAGAGAAAAGGAAAGAAAAGAGGGAGAGACGGAGGTAAAAATAAACGAATGCACAGAGAGACGAGGAGAGAGAGAATATTAAAGGAAACAGAGGAACAAGGATGAGCGAGCGAGAGACGAGCGAGGAGACAACAACTGAGGAACGAGGCTGCAGTAAAAATGTCGTCCGCCCACATTAATGGCGTCTCCCTCTGGACCGGTCTGCTCAGAGCGCCGGGCGCCACCTTGTTCTGACCCGCGATGAAAGGCCTCTCCATGTCACACACCTGAGCTGTGAGCTCAGCAGGCAGTCGGAGAAAAACACAGACGCAGAGAAACACTTCATGTGAGGAGCGTCAAATCAGACTTGCAGTTGTGATACTTGTGAGAGGAAGAGAGAAAGAAGTTTATTTTTAAATCCTCTTTGCATTCAGCTCTCAGGTCACAGATCATGTGAGCGGAGTTGTTGGTTCGCTCGCTGTCACCCTGCAGGCCAACCAGAGACAGAATCTGTGTTTTATTTTGATTTCAGCTGAAACTGTTTCCTCGACTAGCTGAGCAGCTAACGCCACATTCTCCAGAGCAGAAATGATTCATTTCCTCGTCGGGCATGCTGTGGATTCATGGCGTGAGCAGCACCGGAGTGAAATTCTTGCAGGATGGAGCAGGAGATACGGCGACGCTCCAGCTTTTTTAAAAAAAGACGCTGTGCTCCGTCCAACATCCTTCCGCTCACCCACACTCGCAGGTTCTGCTTCTGACTGGCTCGCCTCAGTTTCTCCTGCTTGTACTTTCAGATATCTGCTTTATTTAGCTGTTTCATCACGTTCAGCCGCTGCGGGAGTCGTGTGATGAAAACCCAGCGATTCCTGGTTTCGCTGCTTCGTGATCAAAGCTTATAAATGAGCGTTGGCAGAGTTTTATGGTGGAGAACCTTAAATGTGTTTATAACCAGACGTTGTGTGATAACCCTGCAGGGAGGACGAGTATTTACAGCCGCTCCGCTGACTTACAGCAGCTCTGTAGAAATGTGTATTCAAACTAAAACCAGTTCAGAGAGAATTATACAGTAAGAATTCAGAAACAAAGCCGGAGCTGAAGCCTGAAGCAGAGACATTCACACCCACCTCACTTCTCCTCAACAGATTACCGTCGATCAGACTCGTCACACACTGATTGTTTGTTTCCTACAATCGTCCAGACGACAAATCCCATCACACAAATAACGTTTTATTATCCAGCTAAACACCCCGAGCACCACCGACGGGCTCTATTGTCCACATGTGTGATTGTGTGCAAATGCGTTGTGTGTTCATGCAAACAATATTGGCTTGAATTCCAATTTCTACACTAATATACAGCATCATGCTGTGTCCAAGATTCCCTGGGCTTTGTGAATAATAACGGGGATCTGACACGTTTAATTTCATGGATTGTTACTTACAGCGAACACGACGTATTAATCAGCCGTGATTAGCTGCCTGCTCGTCATATAAATGACTCCTGCGAGGCTTCGTTATAAAGTTTAGCATGTTCACATCAGCGTGATTGAAGGGATTCAGTTTGAGCTCAAGAAAACAAGGACAGTCAAACTCTGCTGACGCCAAATTTACGGTGTGTTTCGTCCCGCTAACAAAAGAGAAAATGGAAAAGGAGAAATGTCTCAGGCAGTTAAAGTCAGTGTGGAGAAACATGTTCATCTTTAAACTGAGACGTTCAGACTCCAGAGTTTAATGTGAGTGTTGCTTTTTGCTGCTGCTGTAAATTTATCAGCATCCCACCGACTCCAACATCAGGTGTGTCTGACTCCTCTGACCTGCAGTCGTCAGTCTGGACTTTCCTCCTCTCGTCCGTCTCTTCTGCTGACTCAAAGAAACATGTTTAGAAAGTTTGTTCATGGTTGATCAAGAGACAAGTTAACAGTGTTACACTCTTTGTTTTTTATAGAATATATAAAACTTAATCACCAGAAGGAAACTCTGTAATTCATGTTTCTGCAAACCACAGACACGTTTCAGCTTAAAGTGAAACTCGCCGTAACGCAACCAAGACAAACCTTCATGTAAAAGTAACTACAACTAAAGAGGCACTTTTAAGATTTACCGTATTGAGCCAGTGAACCAGAAACATGGATGTTTGTGGTTCTGGGTGCACAGTGAGCTCCCTGGAGTCCAGACCGACACCTCAGAACCGCTCCTGTCAGACACACAGCTCGCCAGAGTTCCTCTTCCTCTCCTCAGCACCATTGTTCTCATCTCCTCTCTCTCTCTCTCTCGCCCTGACACCATCTTTGTCTCCTCAAAAAAATACATTCGCGCTTAAATAAGAGAGAACGGGCCGGCGCCGTGTTTTATCATGCAGTGTTTGACCCTAAAAGGTTCTTCTGACAGGCCCAGCAGAACACATCTCTGTCGACAGCACAGGCAGCTAGAAAACACTGCTGAGAAGACGGCAGGGTTATTCTGCATGAAGGCACACACACACACACACACACACACACACACACACACACACACACACACACACACACACACACACCCTCCTCACTGGATCGTGTTGTAGAATATGAATATGGAAAGTTTCCTCTCAGCGGACGACTGCACCGGCTTCACTCACTGTATTTATAACACAAAGTACCAGATTATTCCTCCATTAGAGGAAGTGAAGATACAGCAGGGACGACCCAGATCGAGATATCCTGCAGAGCTCGATGTGACACTCGTTTGTACAGTGGAACAGTGAAGGCAGCATCTGACAGACACTGATCTGAGACCTGCGGTGAACACAGCGGCTCACATCTGCTGCTCTGCAACATTAAAGAGCAAATTAACAAGTCAAATCAAATGATCAAATGAGACACAACAATTTTGAATGTTTATTAAAATTAGAAAAACCGAACACACAATTAGAAAAATAGACACATGTTGGGTTGGCAACACGTCCAGAGCAGCAACCTGTTTCCTCCAGCACAGTAAACAGAGTTCAGGCTCTGACATGGACTCAGAGTATCAGAGTAAAAAGTCTCCCTCTGAAGGACATTTGTGCTCAAAGCTAACTGAAGCTCACGTCATATTAATAGAATTCAAAGACTATTAAAGTTAAAGGTAGAATCAGTAGGATTTGTCCCAGCTGTTCCTGAACGCACCACAAAGACAGTTGATAGTTGAGTCTCATTCCCAGGACGTCAAATAGACACATGTTGGGTTGGTAAAGCGTCCCGAGCAGCAACAAAGAGAGAAAATCAGAAACTCTCTGCAGATACGAGACACTAACACGCCTTTTCTCCACATTCCAGCCTCCCTCTCTGTCTGTTTACGGCTTCTTACGGCTTTTACGTCTTCGTCTCGTCTCGCTGCGTCTGCTGTTTCCATCTCTGGCTACCATCCAGTCAGCTCTGAGGAAACGCTGCAGGTGCAAACACCCCCAAAAAAAGATAAATGTGAATATTTCTTGCCTTAATTATGGAACTCTTAAATTAACTAATTCTTAAAACTAAAGAGAATTATTTTTTTTTTCAAACTCACGTCCTGATTTATTACCACAGTCCGCCTCTGGTTTCAGATATTTCAGTTTCAGAACAACATTTACATTCTGCTGTTTCTGCTCCGTGAAGCGCTGCAGTCGTATTAGAGCCTCATGAAGCGAGTTTTCCATTTAAACCTTCACCTGACATCCATTATCGATCGGCGCACGGCGGAGACACAGAGCATGTTCTGCAGCAGAGCAGGTCAGTTTGTCTTCACCTGACATGTTCTGACCGTGTTCTGTCGGCTTGTGTCACGGGTCTGGGAGCAGTGGAGGGTGTTTCACGTTCAATTAAACATGTGTGAAATAAGTTTACTGAAGCGTTTTGTCAGGGGACGACGAGGTCGTTCGGCCAGTTTGTCCTCCACCTTCCTACGCTGCCTCAGACAGAGAGGCTGAGTCCTGATGAAGATGATGATGCTGTCGTGTCCTTCAGCACGGCGGACTGAAGAGTTACTGAGTCCACTGATGAAATACGGGCTCAGAGTCCATCCGTCCACGTTGTGCTAAGATCAGGAGACTCAGAGAGGATTGATTGTTCACAGCAGCTGCAGGAGGTTGTGTGTCATGAGATTTAGGATTAATCGGGTTTGCTGTTTACATGCATCAACAGATTTAATCAGAGAATCTGTGTGACGGGCGCGGAAGTGATGTCACACCATGCAAACCAGATATCTGATCTGTTGAGGCGCATGTTGGATCAGCTTCCTGTCCTGAAGAAGGAGATCTGTCAGCGTCTGTTAAGAGTTTCTGCAGCAGTTCACGTTAAATAATCAGGTTAAATCGTTTTCATGGGACATAAAGAGGTTTAAAGGACTCGTCTATTGTTTTATGTTCTGTTCTATACTAATTGTCCACTAGGATGGAAAACACAAGACACAACATTCAAAGTGCTTCGTAAACCAAACACGCAGCCGAGGTCACACTCTGCATTGAACACAGCTCATCATCAGTCGCTCTGCACAGTCAAGAGGTTCGATGGCTCTCGTGATGAAGGACTTCTTAAACTCTTCCTCCTCTGGTTGAGAGTCGACTGGCGGACGGTTTGAAGGCAGGAAGTTGTGGAACTGTGTGTGATTCAGTGACCTTTCAGCAGGACTTTCTGGAGGATGTCGGAGCTGAAAGGCACACGGTGGAAACGTGATGAGAACATGATGTTTCTGTGTGAGTTAACAGTAAAACTGAGACACTCGGTCGTCTCGGTGGAAAATGTCGATGTTTTGATCTTCTGGCTCAACAGTTTTTTCTGTCTCTGTCTCTTCAGGGAGTTTTCCCAGCGAGCTACGTCCACCTGAAGAAAGCCATCGTCACCAACCGAGGGTGAGTTCAACAACCTCTCCGTCCCTCTGCATCAACTAGAACACCTTCAACTTTCCTTCTTTACCTTTCTTTACTCTCTTACTTCCTTTTCAGTCCTTCCTGTCTATTAATCAGGTGTTTAAATCAAGATGGTGAGCAGCCACAAGTTTGTCTTTTAAGAGACAAAGAGAGGGCCCGATTCTTTATATTCTCACTTTAAATATGACAAAGAACGAGTCGGTCAGAGCTGAAACAGTCTCGTTGAGATTAAAGATGGATATGTGCAGTGAACAGGACGGCTTCTGTCTCTGTCTGATGGTTTGTGGGCTGCAGTCCTGAACTGTGAGCACCTCAGTGTGTTCTCATCGCTCCAACACAAAGTATCACACACAGTCCATCTCATACGTCCAGACTGAACCTCCAGAACCTTCAGAAGTCCTGATCGTCAGAAAATGTGAGACCCCAACATCTCATCTCTGATTCACATGTTCTGGCTGTGACTAAATCCTGAAAAGTTCTGGACCGAGCCACTCATAGTGCTGCTCGGTGTCACTGAGGAGGAAGTGACGGACGTTTATTATAATGTCATCCTGTCATTTATTTACTGAATATGTGTTAAAAAAGAGAACAGAACGATCATTAAATCATAACAGAGGACACTGAAGCAGAAATGATGTGACTCGGATCAGATAAAGTTCTCAGCTTCTGGTGCCGTCTGGGTCTGTCGAGGGTTTTAACTAATACAGTAAAAGAAAGTCGGATTTGACATCGACCCAAACAGACTGTCAACAGTGTTCTGATCTGTTCGGATCAGATCTGAAGCTGCAAACACGACTCTGATCGGCTGCTTTTATATTCTTCTCTCAGTCGAAGGTCGCTTCATATCTACGAAGTGAAGAGAGAAACACAGAGCTGAGCGACGACGTTTAACTGAACTCTGATGCACAATACGATCCTCAGCACAGCGTCTGGTTCAGTGAGTCGACGCTGACGGAGCTGCTGAAGGTCGTCATCATGTAGTCGAGATGAACGATCCCCTTCAAACTGATCCTTCATCAGATTATCACTCCGCTCCTTCCTCTTCTTGAGAATCCAATCAGTTTGGACCTCGCAGGCCTCTGTAGATCTCAGACACGACCTCCTGTTGGTAATTTCTTCTCCAGTGAAAACAAAACTCAGAGAAGTCACAGTGACTCCGACAGTCAGTCCGTTCCTTCTGTTTATCATGTTGTATGAACTGAACGTCAGCGTCTTTAAATCACGAAGCGCTGATCCGATCGGCTCAGACAGAACGAGTCGCTTCTCTTCTGAAGCCACAGCGGAGTGAACTTTACTCTCCTCGCTGCTCGGAGGCCTTTCTTCTTCTTCTGGAGCCATTTAAGGAGCTAATTTGATGAAATGTGGTTTTCAGCTGGGATCAGTTGTGTTTGAGAGCCGTTTTCTCTAAATAAGGTATGAAGCTCCTCGTTCCTGATTCCCTTCCAAGTTCAACAGTACATATTTTAATACATTTGCATAATGATTTGGAAAGCGTCTTCAGATTAATCAGAGTTACAGAGCGTGTCTTGATTTGCATAAGAGTTTTTTAATTAAAGGCAGTGAGAGTAAATTAATTGGAATTAGTGAATCCTTTGCTGTTTCAAGTGGAGCTGCAGGGCAATGAGACTGAAGCCGGGCCGGGCCTGATGACAGAGACAGTTCTGGACCGGTGTGTGTGTGTGTGTGTGTGTGTGTGTGTGTGTGTGTGTGAGCGTATACTTCCCACTATAAACTATATGACAGCAGAAGAATCACTATTTATATAATGGAAAAAAAATGGAAATAAGCTCAGATTTTAAATCGCTGAAGTCAAATGATTTGATTTTTCTCTTTCAGAGATCCTTTATTGATTAGTTCTGGATGAGGCTTCACTCTGGATTGATGTGAGAAACTGAACTTCTGCATCTTTAGTTGTTTATAGTTGAAGGATTTTATTTTTCTGTTGAACTCTCAAATCTTTATTTTTGGGTCGATGAACTCTCACCTGCAAGCAGCCAGCAGTCGAGCTGTTCTCCTCGTCTCCTCTCAGACGCAGTGATCTGCTGAACTTTACGCATCCAGAGTGCAATCTAATCCAAAATACCGCAAAATATGTAGTAGGAGTGAAACCTCTGCACTGCTGAGGATCGACAGGTGCGTAGGAGAAGACAGAGGTCAACAAAATCAGAACAAAAGCCTCGAGCACAACCGTCTTCACCTGCACACACTGAACCTTCCTCAGGTTATTTTTCATGATATTATTCAAATTTATTATTTTAAAATATCCTGATGAAGGTCTGCGTACTGAAACATTATTACATTCCCCTGATTGATAACAATCTGATAATCCCTGATAATGTGACTGTACTCAGGTGTCGCCTCTCTGCACCTGCAGCTCTCTGTCGTCGTTCACGTCTTTAATAGTCCAAAATGTTTCAGCCTTCATCAGCACAGTCGTTCTCTTCTTCTGTGGTGAATATGTCACTCTGAACGATCCTGCACTCAAAGAGCTTCTTCTCAATCTGAACGACGTCTGTACTCATCACATGTTTGACAAAAACAACGTAATCCCTGTTTTCTTCTGAGAGACACTCTGAATCACCGTCCTGCTGTCGGTCACCTTCAGCGCCTCGTTAGTTTAAATCACCACCGTGCGACGGGGATCCATGCTGCAGCGCAACACGTACAGAGATGTTTGTTATTGATTTTGAATTGTTGTTGCTGCGTCGGCCCAGCGAGCAGCGCTGTGCTCGTCCCGGGGAAACACTCTGATGTGCAGCAGCAGCCTCCAGATTCAGCACTGCGTCAGGCTGTCTGCAGGAAACAAACAGTCTGAGAGCTGACATTTATAAATATCAGAAGACAAGCACCCCCGCACTCCAGGATCACACACACACACACACACACACACACACACACACACACACACTCACAGTAAACTCAGTTACATGTTGATCAAACACATCAGGAAACCTGCTGATCTGACTGAAGGAGGATCAGACGCACGTTACAGGCGTCAAACTTCTCAGCAGATTTGAACAGACTTCTTCCTGTGAGGCTGCTGTTCCCTGAGGGCCGATTAGAGGCTCCGCTGACCTGGGATCTGTTTCATTTTGCTGTTTCAGTTATTTCCACACAGGTGTGCAGCATAAGGAGCCGCTGTGCACCAGCAGAGTGAAATATAAGATGACAACATTATCTTCCTGTTTGTGCATGTGGATTAAAATTGAGGCAGTGTGATTGTGATTTTTGGCCGTGTGAATAAAAAAGATTTGATTTGATTGAAAAACATCACATCTGATCACAGGTCAGCGTATAGTATACACATATTACTGCACATCTCTGTTTGTATAATTTAATTTGATATTTATTTACTGACATGAAATTACTTGAGATGTGAGGACACTGAACATCTGATATGCTACTCGAGTAACATTCAGTATTTTAACAGGATATCTTTATTTTCCTGACTGGTTAATGAACCAAAAGACAGAATAATAACCCGCTTTCAGGTCTTTTAAGCAGCTTTGGGCTTTAATTATTGTGTGAATCAAGTAAAGACAGAAAGAATCTCAAAATCGCTTTTCTTCGTTAAAAAAAGAGAGAGAGAGAAAAAAAAAAGTGTTTGTAATTCTGTATGCAAACGTTTTTACTTCTCTGAGGGAAAGACGTGAGACGAGACTGTCGGAGGTGGAGGAGATGGAAATATAACGATGGAGGACGGAAGTGTCAGCTCGGGGCAGAGAGACAGAAGAAGACAGAAAGAGAGGAAAGACTAGATGAGAGAGGTTAGGCAACGTGAGAGAGCAAGAAGAAAGACTGCTGCAGAGATAAGAGGGAAAGAGGAGAGCGAGGGAGGCGGCTGATAACAAGAGAAGGAAAGGAGACGAGCCGAGAGGAGGAAGAGGATGGAGGATGAGCAGAGAGGAAGGATGGAGGTGCGCCAGAACAAAGAGCAAACTTGAGGAGGAACAGAAGGAGGGAGGAGAAGAAGGGAGGCGAGATTAGATTGAGTGAAAAGCAGAACAGAGGAGAAGAGGAGGAGAAGCGTCTGAGATACAAGTGTAACTAATGTGGGTGAAATCACCAGGCGGCCGCCAGCTAAGGCTCAGCTGGGAGATGAGCTAATCTGGCACACTGCTTTTATTAATTAATCAGTTATGAGACAGAGAGAAAGGAGAGAATGCATGAGAGGGAGGAGAGGAGAGGGAGGAGAGGGAGGAGAGACTCCGGGCCTGAGACTGTGACTCAGCTCCCTCATGTTCACAGTGATGTACCAGGCAGAACCACAGAACTGGACCCAGGTGCTTCTGTTCAGCCGCTGCAGGAGGCGTGTCGGGCCAGATGTTATATAAACATCATGATTTCACCACATCTCTTTATCTGATGTTCGAGATGTTCGACATGTCAGTACGTTCTGATAAAGGTCGTAAATATGGTGCAAAGTGATTTATTGGTCATTACACATCGCAGAGTTACGTAACGACAGGAAAGTTCATGAACTCCTTCAGGAGACAGAAACACAGTTACAGTTACACGTAGCTGAATCTGAGTCGGGAGGATTGTAAACAGTAACCAGACGGTGACGGTGATGATAACGTGGTCTGCATCTCCACAGAAGTTCTGCTTTATCCATTTCATTGTCCTGTGACCCGACAGCAGCCCGGAGCAGAACGCTGGATTAACACGACTCTTATCCCGACTCTCCTCCTCCCTGAGGACGTCCGGCCGGATGTTTGAAAGATGCTGTGGACACCACAGTTCAGAAAAGACCAGACGATGAATGTTAAATGTTTGTTTCGACAATCAGAACTCGGTTACTTTCAGTCCTGAATATACACACTATCTGTCCCCTGAACCTGCAAGTCTGTCTGACAACGAGCACAAACCTGGACTGCTGGTCGTCGCTGCTCTGATCCGAGTGTCTCTGCCACAGCCGAGCCAGAACTCGTCTGGTTCCTCTTTAATTCATCACAATCAGAAATACTTTATTGATCCGTGAGGGGAACTG
Organism: Acanthopagrus latus; assembly: GCF_904848185.1. NCBI lineage: Eukaryota > Metazoa > Chordata > Actinopteri > Spariformes > Sparidae > Acanthopagrus > Acanthopagrus latus. The sequence goes on from NC_051044.1 coordinate 1,864,953, forward strand.
GGTCAGGACCGGCTGCTCTGCTCTACAACAGTAAAGAGAAATTCAAATACAGAATAATAAAAAGAAGAGCATGTTAAGAATGTTGTGCATCTTTTACTTCAATATATAACAAGTAGAAAATAAGAAATGCAGACGGCGAGGCAGCTCTTCTTCTTCTGCTTCTTCTTCTTCTTCTTCTTCTTCTTCTTCTTCTTCTTCTTCTTCTTCTGCTGCTGCTGACCTTCATCTTTATGTTTCTCGTGTTGTGAAGACGCGTCTGATGATTCGTGTGTCTGAGCTGCAGGTGGAGTCGTCAGTTTCATGTTTGTGGGGTTAATGAGTGAATGTTCCCGTCACATACGTGACGATGTTGTGAGACAGACGTCCTCGCTGGTCGCTGGTCGCTGTGGACGGGCTGTTCTTCTTCTGCTACTCTGACGCGCCTCGACACAATTCACTTTAACTCACCATTGTTGCAGCCTAACTGTACGTAACGCAGCACAATGGACCCAGTTCTGTTGAGACAAACAGGGTCAGCAGGTCACTGGGTCTCTGTCTGTCTGGTTCTGCTCTTCTCTCTGTTGAATGCAGTTGTGTGTCGGACATGTTGC
>NC_051044.1:1870542-1878042 GCF_904848185.1 Acanthopagrus latus
CTTCTGTTTGGTGCATGAGGCCAATTAGTATCTGCTTAATGTTTTGAATTCTGAACACTAGACATGGTGAGCTTAAAAACATTTTAGTGACCAGTAGTGAAAATTAAATATTTTGTTTTTTTTTGTTTTGTTGACAAAATTTGAGACTCCCTCCTGTGATAAAGAACGAGGTCAGAACAGATTTACAAGATGAATTATGAATACAAAGGAACATTTGTAGAGTCCTGCCTCCACCTGGTTTGTGTGTCGCGCCTCTTTTGGACAGGTGGGCCAAAAAAACACCTCTGCATCGCTCCTCGAGGAGCATTTCAGGATTTTAGACGTCCTTCAGTGTGGCGCGCTGTGACTGATTTCCAGGTGACAGCAGGAGGAGGATGGAGGAGCGAGCAGACGAGGTGATAGAGAAAGATGGAGCCCTCCTCTGAGATGTTGTAGAAAAGGCAGCAGGGTTACAAACAGATCGTTGCTGCGCTGCTTCATCCTGTTGCACATGCAGACGCTCACAGAGGAAATAACTCCTTTGCAGCAGCGAAGCCTTGTTGACTTACTGACATGTAATATAACAGTGATTTAGATAATGTAGTTGTGTTCGAGCCTGATCAGATTGTGTTCATGTTTCCAGAAATCCTGCATCATGGTGAGAACTGAAGCAGGGCGGCTTTTCACAGTAAAGTCAGCCAAACAAGTAAAATGTGATCCTCTAATCTCAGTGGAATCAGTGGAGCAGGAGACAGATGGTGAGAGACGCAGTGGAACAGAGAAACAGACGACAAACTAGAAGGAACGATCGAAATGATGCAGCAGAACGACGGCGACGGATGAGAACTGAACCGAGATAGAAACACTGATGTGAGAAGAGAAACAGAGCGAGGGTGAAATATGAACTCTGAGCTGAATGTCCTCTGAGAATGATTAAGATATATTTAAATAAAGTTTGTTACAGGAGACTGAAGACGGACAGACACACATGCTGAGTCTCAGTTCAGGTCTGCGTCCTCTGAGGGACTCTGTGGTCTTTGAAGGCGAGTCCTTCAGAGACCTTGTTAACCTCGGCAGCCTTTGGAGCGTTTCCTGGTTGCATCACCAGATGCACGCGAAAGTGACGATCTACACCACGTGATGCCACCATTTTCTCTCTTTCTTTCTTTCTCCTATTTTGGGCGCACAAAGAATCTTGGGATATGTGAGGAAGGATCGTAGCGGTGCATCCTCCAGAAACAGGGAGGAGAAGGAGCCTCTGGAGGAGCCTTCAGCCTTCAGACTGGGACAGACTTCATGCGACGTTGTGGTGTAATTGTGCTTCTGAAGGATGCAGACCTGAGCTGAGACACAGCAACTGTCTAAACATGAGCTTAAGAACCAAGAGGAAGAAACTGCTGAAACAAAAAAATGAATCTCTGAATCCAGCAGCACTTCAAAGTTCCCATAAAACCGGAGTGAAAGTCAATGAGGAGAGAACAGCTGTCCGTAGTTTGAAATGCTGTTTTGGTGGGAAACACTCAAATATTGATGATTGAAAGAGGCTGTTAGTTGATTTCTTGTTCGTTGGGTTGATGGAGATTCTTCCTCTGAACGTCTCGGTCGAGACTGAAGCGTCTGCAGATAATTGGTGTGTGTTCGGCCGGGTGGTGTGAAGAGAAAGCTTTGCAGTGTGTCACATTCAAGACGGCTTTCTGCTGCTGCGCTGCGAGTTCGTTTCTTAGACGACTGTAACTGGATTCAAATGAAATGAATATTGAACTTTTCCGTCTGAGAGTCGGTTATTCATGAGAGCTTTTAGGGAGAAACACGACTAATAGACTCACAGGTGAAATTAAACTAAAGCTCCATTAGAGGCGTCGTTAGCTGCACCAGTGAGTCACATGTACTATTAATGCATCCATTACTGCTGTTATTTATATTATATTATTATTAATCATTTCCAAATCAACAGAGAAATCCAAAGTTTGTCTCGAGGTAACGATGAAACCTGTCGCTGTGACTTTTTCTGCATTAGAATAAAAATAGTTTTTCAGTCCAATAAAACTGCTGATACCAACACGTCTGTGATGGGATGATATCAGCCTACAGATGTGTTGGTGGGGTTCTGATTTCCTCATGTGTCCGATTCTCTTCATCTGCATTAGAAGCTCTTTAACGATAAAGACAACAACTCCCATGATGCCGCGCTGCTTATGTCCTTTGCTGTGCTTTGAACTTCACCTCAGGAGTTAGTCTCCGGTGCTGCTGCATCTCCACAGTTCCAGGATGTCGGTGTTTGCACAGTTCTTGTTATGATCCAGTTTCCGTCTGAAATCAAATCCCGGATCAAACTGACTGCGACGGATTTGATCTCTGATGGATTTACAACACATGGACACAGAGTCAGTCAGTGTTACTGTATATGTGCAGAGTGCTGTCTGATCCGCCTGCTCTGCTGAAGGCCTCTGCTGTCATTTTCTGTACCGTCTGATTGACAGCTCAGTGTAGTGAAGCTAACAGCACAGTGTGACGGTGACACCTCTGGTTTTGTGTGTGTGTGCGTGTGTGTGTGTGTGTGTGTGTGTGTGTGTGTGTGTGTGTGTGTGTGTGTGTGTCACACCGTGTGAGGTGAAGTCGGGAGGTGACTGTGGATCCGAGGCGTCACGACTTCAGCCTCCGTGTCCTAAAAGCACATCGCTGTGTGTCGAAGGCCGCTGGTTACAGACGCTCGGTGAAAACATCTTCCGTCATCGTAAGAATTATAAAGTTCGAGCCGCAGCAGACAGCCAATCACACGGCTCATCAAGCACTCTGCGATCATGAGGAAGGAGATGATGGCAGAGTGACGGGTGTCTGTTACTGTGTCCAGAACACATACGATGCTGTTGTTTCCTGAAGATGCTCTCAAAGAATAAAACTGTACTGGGCTCACAGAACCAGCGCAATTCTTTAAAACCATCCGTTGTCTAGTTCTGGTCACTGTGATGATGCTCGAAAGAAACAACCCAGATTTGTTTGAGCTTTTTGTTCCATACACTCTTGTTCCGAGAACATGTTTGTTCTGTTCTGTCAGGAAGGAAAAGAAATGTTATCTCAGAACAAACTGGCAGCTCTAGAAGCTCCAGCTGGGCGACATGTGGCCATCGTCCAGTTCACAGAGTATATCTTTATTTTTGAGTTCTCATCTGAAGCACTTTATAAATATTAGGACCAGGTGACAAAATCAAATCTGACAATATGTTTGATCAGATATCTTGATATCGCTATTGTGGCAATATTGTTGGGATGACTGGAATCTATCAGAGTAAAAAGTCTCCCTCTGAAGGACATTTGTGCTCAAAGCTAACTGAAGCTCACGTCATATTAATAGAATTCAAAGACTATTAAAGTTAAAGGTAGAATCAGTAAGATTTTGTCCCAGCTGTTCCTGAACGCACCACAAAGACAGTTGATAGTTGAGTCTCATTCCCAGGACGTCAAATAGACACATGTTGGGTTGGTAAAGCGTCCCGAGCAGCAACAAAGAGAGAAAATCAGAAACTCTCTGCAGATACGAGACACTAACACGCCTTTTCTCCACATTCCAGCCTCCCTCTCTGTCTGTTTACGGCTTCTTACGGCTTTTACATCTTTGTCTCGTCTCGCTGCGTCTGCCGTGCGTGATGTGCTCTGTGATAAAGTATTTGTACTGTGTCAGTTCCGTCCTCTGGCTACCAGAGCGTCCTGAATTAATACAGATTATGAAAAACAGCGAATAAGAACAGATTCTACATTTTTAAAGAGTATTTTACCTCTTGATAATCAAGGCAGCATGAACATTATTTAGATTTTGAAGATTAACTGTATTTTTTCGTCTTCAGTCAGACTTGATCTACAGTTTCAACACAGACCTTCTTCCACTCACTCTTGCAGTTGTCTGACGAGATGATCCGACTTGGATCAGATTCAGGAGTTTTACCCATGAAGCCGTTCTGCTCTGCTCTGTTAAACGTTGCCTGGTTGGTCAAAGTGAAGCTTTCTATAATCAACACAGTGAAGCGAGGTGTTGTTGGTTGATGACACACCGATGCTTCTACATCTGACGGCCTCTCCGTGTGTCTGCTCGCTCGCTTTCTGTCTCTCACCGACACACAAACATCACACGTTTGATTTCACGGCTCTCCGTGGGCAGCAGCCTCCAGACATCAGCCGTGTTGTCAGACGTCTTTATCATCAAGCGAGCTGTACATCGCTATCTGTGGAGGGTACACCTTCGCTCGCTGTATCTCCTGTCAGCTCCGTGCTCTCGCTCCAACACTGCAAAAGTGGAGCTTCCTGCTGCAGACTGGCCTGTGGGTGGGTGAGAGAGAGAGGGAGAGAGAGGGGGTGAGAGAAGAGAGAGAGATAAAGAAAGATGAGAAAGATGGAGACTGTGAGCAGGTCAGAGGATGGGAGAGAGGCAGAATAAGGTTTAGGTTCACATCTACAGACTGGGAGGCAGCGAGAGGGAGGCGGCGCTGCTGCACGGCGCTGTGAGTGGATCTCAACTCGTCTGACAGGCTGTGATTTTCCTCCTCGTCTGACGCTCTGGAGGCTTTTTAGCCGCTCGACAGTGTTCGAACCAGAGAGAAGAGAGAGAAACGAGTGGATTTACCATCCGTCCACACCTGTAAGTAGCTTCAGTCCTCTCCGGCATCCTGACATGAGAGTGTGTCTGCTTTAAAACAGAGCGTGTGTGTGTGTGTGTGTGTGTGTGTGTGTGTGTGTGTGTGTGTTACGGAGAGTTTGCCGGTGAAAGTGTGTGTCTGTGTGCACTTGTTGTGTGTTAGCGTGTGTGCGTCCAGGGTCTATAGGCTGTAATAAGTGCTCCGTCATGTATTTGCCATGGTGAGTCACCCGCCGTTGCCACGGTGACGGGTCCATTGTTGGTGTACTGTACTGAAGCTGTTGTTCTTGTTCTTTTTTTTATTACAGCAGTGGAGCTTTTTCCTGCTGCTGTGTTGGTTTTTAGTCATGTAAGACGTGTGTGTGTGTGTGTGTGTGTGTGTGTGGTGATAATCCAGCAGATTGTAGTTCTGTGATTTAAAGTGATTTTAAAATATCTGAATCTGAGCTTCTCCTCAGCTCAGAGGCGTAAAATCTTTATTAACATCACGTCAGGATGTCCTCATTCTGTGAATGTGTTGTTACAGGATGTTAATCAAGTTTGAATATCGTTAAAGTTCACACATGAGTCAGACTGTGTGTCCATGTCTGTTATAACTTGTTGTGAAGTGTTAGGATGAAGACAGTTTATCTGTTTCCTGCAGTTTTTATGCACATGATCAGCGACGTGTCGGGTCGGCCTGGTTCTGATGAGCTTTTCTGACGCGATGTCACAGCTGTAACATTATGACCATAGTGAGCACTGTGTCAGTGACAGACCGGATCTGGATGTTAGTTTGGAATTAAAAATTAAAACCTTGTCCAAGTTTTCCTGCCTGACATGTGAGAGCATCAGGATTTCAGAATAAGAGCGTTAAAACAGCCACTTCAGTCTCTGAGTTCTTACATCTGCTGGTTTTTTCGGGGGTTTTTTGTTCAGTTTTAAATTTATGTATGAAATTTAAAGATGAATTTATCAGATTCCGGGATTTTTACCTCATAAAATGAATAACCATCAGCCAGGACTCACAACACTGTCTGTGTTCATGCTGTCTGCAGATCTACAAGCCAGAGAGAAGAAGTGTTTGTAGCTGAGAGCTGAAATGGAGTTGATGTTTCGGGGTCACAGGGTGCAGCCGGAGAGCCGGGAGGCGCCTTCAGGGACTGTGCTAACATTTGTCCTCCTCTCTGTTCCCACAGTGGAGTCATGCAATTTATCTCCACATGTTCAGTGGATCTGAATCCGCTGTACTTCTCACCGGTCGCTCCTTCTTCACATGTGATATTTACTCCACGTCTGACTCGAGTCACTCGTGGTGGAAAATGTCAAACAGTCGGATCGGAAACTGTCCTTCTGTCCTGAACTACACACAGCACGAGACACGACAAGCTGCGTCCCTGCTGCTGGCATCACCGAGTGTGTGTGTGTGTGTGTGTGTGTGTGTGTGTGTGTATCGTATCCTGTGCTCGCTGCTGCAAAGTCCATCCTAAATCCTCCCCTGACCTTGTGTAAACCTGCCTTGTGACATGCAAGACACACACACACACACACATGCACAAACGCATGCACACACACGCACGCACACACACGCACGCACACACACACACTTGCATGCTGCTTGGTGCCACACTCGTGCAGGAGAAGGTTGTTTGTTCTGACCTCTGTGACGGCCTGGAGTTGTTGGTTTTAAACTTTTGACGAGCAGAATGTGTTTTGTTCTGCTCTTTAGTTCTCAGTCCCTCAGAGATGATAAATATTTATTCCCACCTACAGTTCAGAGTCTAGACAATGTTCCCAAAACAACCCCAGAAAGAGACGGAGGGCATTTATTTAAAAACTTGTTGTTCGGTCTCACAGCTGTGAGAGCAGCTTGAGACAAACACACATTTAAATAATACTTAAAAAAACATATGTAAAGTATTCAAATATATTTTGTATCTGTGAACTCAGAGGTTAATCAAATGAAATGAATTTAACTAAGTATAATTTTAAGGCATTTTGCTTTAATGTTTCTATTTTCCTCTTAACTTGAGTGACTTTGCAGATTAAAAGCTTCATCAGAGCCGAAGCAGCACATTCTGACTCGACCGTTTCTGATTCTGATGACAAGAAAAATGCTCAGATAATCAGTCGACGCACATTATACAGTGTAAACACACATGTAGCGTGTCTCTGCATCAGACATACATATCAGATATATTTATATCTAATACTTTGTGAGCCTGGATGCCTGAACTATTCTGTTAGATGATAAACTACTAAATCTCAGTGAAGATGATAAATGATTGGTTGTATTTTCACATTAAAGTCTCTGCTGCGATCTGTCTGCAAGTACAATATTCATACTCTGACCCCAATCTCAATAATTCAGGATTGAAAGCGACATGAATGAATAATATCTGACCTTCCTGTCTCTGGTTCAGGGTCTCATCGGTTCTGACGGACCTGTTCTGTCCCGCTGCAGGTCCAGAATTTAACACCGACACATTCATTTCACATTAAACTCCGGCCTTGTTCAGATATTTCCTCAGAAAGCAGCGGCAGCGTGTTACAATAACAGCTGAGCAGCCGAGAACAAAATGGATCCGGGGGCTCTTTGTTTGCGCTCCCCGGTGAGTCTCCTCAGCGCTTTTGTTTTCAGGAGCGCAGCAGCCGGTTTGACAGGTGTGAAAATGAAGCAGGACGTTTGCTAATGGATCAGAGGTGTTGGGAGTGTCCCCTCTGATTTGAGAGGTGCCAGGCTGACTCACATCCTATTAGGAAGCCTCAAACTGGCAACTTCCTGCAAGTAATCAGTTACTCATTACAGATTACCTGATTAAATTTGCAGTCCGACTTGTCAGAGCGAGTTACTCTCCTGTATTATGAAAGCTGTGCTGCTGCAGTGTTGAGTGAATCTACGTTTCCTCAGTGAG
>NC_051044.1:1883042-1905542 GCF_904848185.1 Acanthopagrus latus
GTTTTTTAACCCCGAGTGTTAAAAACATGCTAATCACTCAGCACTGCCGGGATGATGCTGCAACATGGTTCCCATAAGGAGCTGAGGAACAGAGAGCTTCCCCGCGGACACACCGCCTCGCAGCGCTATTATCATTTATAAACCACAGAAAAACAACCTTTTGATTAATGCCAAGGTTTAAATACGCTCTCGTCGTTCTCTCAGGTGCAGGCTGGCAGTAGATGAGTTTTACTACTGGAGTATTTTCATTCACAACAGATTGATTTAAACTGTTTCAACACCAGAATCCAACAGTTGAGTGTGTCTGTAATAATCTGTAAGTCATCCTGGAAAAACCTTAAAATAAACTGAGATCAGACTTGAACTTTACAGAAATCTTCACTGTAGCTGCTAAACTAAAAGAGTTGGGACGCACCCCATCTGCTTGTTCTGTGGACTACGACACTTCACATGACTTTATATCCTCAGGAGGAGGAGAGGAGGACTTTATATCCTCAGGAGGAGGAGAGGAGGACTTTATATCTTCAGGAGGAGGAGAGGAGGACTTTATATCCTCAGGAGGAGGAGAGGAGGACTTTATATCTTCAGGAGGAGGAGAGGAGGACTTTATATCCTCAGGAGGAGGAGAGGAGGACTTTATATCCTCAGGAGGAGGAGAGGAGGACTTTATATCCTCAGGAGGAGATGAACAGGGAAGTCTGAGGTTGTAACAGGAGAGCGATGTGTTTGGTTGATGAGCAGAGATCCAGGCTGATACGTGACATCCATGTGAAGATGTCCTCAGCTCGTCCTCAGCTCGTCCTCAGCTCGTCCTCAGCTTCAGAGATGTGTGGATGGGATTGTGGACTCTCGACTGCGGCGCTGGAACCATCTGTTCTTCCATCTAATCTCAGCGCCCACTTGTTCCTGGTCGGGGCTTAATTCCGTCCCAGCATGCACTCAGAATACCTCTCGGGCGAGTCACCGCTCGATATCAGAGCCGTTCCAAATGAGTTCGACAAACTGTGTCGTCACATTTCCCCCAAAACACTGCAGCTGGAGTTATATAACGTCCTGATGCACATTTTACTTCACATTTACGTTTTAGGACATTTATCAGGCGCTTCTGTCCAGAGTGACTTACAGTAATTCATACCTTCACACACTGATGGTGGCGGCTGCCATGTGAGCTGCCGACCAGCACATCAGGAGCAGTTTGGGGTTCAGTATCTTGCCCAAGGACACTTCAACATGCAGACCAGGGGAATCAAACCAGCGACCTTCTGATAACAAGATGCTGACTCTACCTCTGAGAGGCAGCCGCCCCCGATTCACTGCTGCTGTCCAGGTTATATATGCATGTATGATCAGCTGCATGCATGCATGAAGGTGTGTGTGTGTGTGTGTGTGTGTGTGTGGAGACCTTACATATATGAATGAGACCGACCAACCACATCTCATGCATGAAGTACAACCACATGCAATGTTCTGTATGTATGAGTGTGTTCGAGTGGAGTTTCAGGTGTGTAGACTGTACACACTTACACTCTCAGAGGACGTGTGTGTGTGTGTGTGTGTGTGTGTGTGTGTGTGTGTGTGTGTGTGTGTGTGTGTGTGTGTGTGTGTGTGTGCAGAGGATTTTTCTGCTTACCTCGCTCTCCTGCCAAGAACTGAAGACATTTAACCCGACCGCCTGCCGCTGAGGGCCTGTAGGATAAATTACAATGGAGTGCTAATAATGGAACAAGCTGCAGGGAGGAGTGTGTCCTGGGCTTTGTGTGTGTGTGTGTGTGTGTGTGTGTGTGTGTGTGTGTGTGTGTGTGTTTCAGGGTTTTGTGTATGTGTGTATGTGTTTGTAATGCAGTGGATCTCCTTGTCTCATATTCCACTTTTCACACAGGACAGAAACCCACCAAGACCCGCTAACGTCTGGATGTGTTTATCGAACGGTGTTTTTGGTTTCCATGATCATCAGCTGCCTGATCGGCGATCAGGCAGCTGATGATCATGGAAACCAAAAACAACAGTTAGTTTTTCTTTGTAGTACCGATCAGTGATTGCTAAGTGATGTCTCGCTTCCATCTTCAGCTCCAGGAAAACAAAGTGTTTAATCCAGAAAGCATTTGTGGTGATGAATGTGACTCACAAGAAAAATAAAAACACAGAGAGACACCCTCGTCTCCTGGTGATGGGAGACGAGTCGGCAGGGTTACAAATGTTTAGAATACCTGAGTCTTACCAGAGGAAGTCGGTGTGATTTTTGTGTGCGTGCTCCTTTATAAACCTTCACTTGGCTGTTTTGTCTCAAAGAAATCTTGGGGGAAAGTGAAGGCTGAGTGCTGATCCAGTGTTTGGAGTGTTTCTGGTGTCTGTTACCACTTTAGTTAGATTTAAAAGTTACTTTAGTGCTCAGAGAATCTTTGTGATGTTTTTTGAGTTTTCTCTCTTTTTTAAATGTTTTTGGCAGAATTTGATCTTTTGGGAGATTTGATCTCAAACAGATGAAGCAGGTCGTTTTTACGTCCAGCCACAGATGTTCAGTGAGCCGTGATATAAAACAGAAGTAAAACTGGAACTTGATTAATTGCTAAAGCAATCAATCAGGTGAGACATGACCCATAACTCCAGGCAGTTACCTGAGTGAAGCCAGAGATAAACTGCATCATACAGAACTGATCGTAGTCTTGAATCAGCGTGACGGATTCTTCAGGACTCAACTGCAAAATAAAATGATTGTTAACATAAAGGTTCAGCAGGATTAAAAGACTTCCCATCTTACAGACATGTATAGATATATGTTTAAATATACATAAAGATTTTCAACATTTAAACGACTCATTTTTGTTCGTCTGGATGAATCTGATCACCATCCTGTCGTTTCTCAACGCGACTACAATGTTCAGGAGTCGTTCAGTGTTGGTCATCAGGCGTCTCAAACGTCTCCGTGTCTTCAGTGGAAGACAGAATGAGGACGGCGGTCAGCGGCTTGTTCCTGCCGTCTGTTGTTTTCTGGCTGGCAGAGTTGCGCTGCAGCTGGATCGGCGTCTGTAAGTGTGTTTGTTGTCACGAGCTGCCTGATAGACTGTGATCTGTTCACACTGTCGCTCTGCCTCCCGGCCAACACATGCTGGCGCTGAGCTGCAGCTAACTGTCTGTGAGGATAAACAGGAATAATGTGGTGAAAACCTTCTCTGTGCTACAGTGTGAGGTGTGATTATTGTTCGAGCGCTGCCAGAGAACAACGGCTTTAATCAGCTTCTTCTCCAGCTGGACTGAATGAATCTAGTGTGCTGAACAACAGAATCTAATGACGCTCTCCGTCTCTGTCTGTCCCTCTGGTAGAAACACAAGGTGGATCTGTTCTACAAGGTTCGACACGTGATGATGGAGCTGATCGACCTGAGGAGGCAGCTGCTGTCTGGTCACCTGACGCAGGACCAGAGCCGAGACGTCAAGAGACACATCACCGTCAGGCTGGACTGGGGCAACGAGTGAGGACACACATTCAGACACAACATGAGGAAATGTAAAGGAAGGGAGAGGCCAGAAACTGCTTCTGTTGTCCAACAACAGTCCAAAACCCAAAGACTCGTCATTTACTGTCAGACAAACAAGAGAGAAAAGCAGAAAATCAGGAGACTTTCACATTTCAGCAGCTGGAACCAGATCAGGTTTGACAGTTTTGCTTGAAAATTGACTGAAACAAAAAAAAAAAACGATTATCCAAAATTGTTTGCGGTTCATTTTCTTACAATCTGCTTATCATTGAATCTGCTGATGGTTCATTCAGACATAATTCATCTTCCTCATCAGATAAAGTTTGTCCAGCAGTCGAAAAATTACTGATGTGGAAATTGTTTAATTTGTTTAAGCACATTTGAGGATATAAATCATGTTCATTTTAATTAATACGTTTACATTCACACATTAGCTACCAGTGGTTGAATGTTACTAAGTACATTTATTCCAGAATTGTACTTGAATAGCTGCTTTTCTACTCTATCACACTTCTAAAAAGCCAATATTTTACTTTTTACTGAACAACATTACACACAGATTATTAAATCAAAACGTATGTCAACAAATGAATTATGATAGATTATGATGGATTAAGCTAATCAACAATGATTAAAGTGGTATAAACTCCGTCACATTAATGCATCACTCATTATTATCCTTTCATATAATATTCTGAGGTGAAACAACCTTTTCTTGTCTCCCTCTTGGTTACTTCTCTCCTCTCGTTCGAGCTAAAACACGTTTGTGTGTGAGAACAGTTGTGTTGACTTGAAGTCAGTTCCTCTGAGGAACAACACAAACATCCTCCACGTGGATCCGTCGACGTTTAAAGATGATCTGAACTCTAAATCAGAGCAGCAGACTGCAGATCAGCCGGCTCCCCCCGACTCCCACTCAGGGCAAATAAAAGCCTGATTGCAGGCAGGTGGAAGACGCCGTACACCCGCAGGTGAAAAGACTCGTGGGAGCTTGTCAGATGGCTGATGGGAAAACAAATGAAATGGAGGGAGATTGCCTGTCGACCTGGGATTGAGGTATTAATACTGTAGGAGCTGAAGGTGGGAGGCTCGGGACTGCAGACTGTGAGGAGGAGACGTGTGCTCACAAGATGGACGAGGATAATTAGTGTTATAGTATCATTATCACTGATTCACTAGTTCAACAGTTTAGTTAACAAATGGGATTTTACGTTATAAAAGGAAACTGATCCTCTTTCCAAGAATGATCAGTACATTGTGTCGTTCATGAAGATCTAGTTCAGAAACTTGATCCAGTGAATACTACGAACACTGTTAATTAGTTTAAAGTGCCGTCTGTGCCGTCGTTTACAGAGTGATGCAGCCATGATGTATTTCTGTAGGCTAACTCTGACATTAGCATCACTAAGATTCACTCCACAAACAGCCTGTAAGAGTTTCTAATTGGATTTTGTATTTTTGCCAAAAATAACCAGTTTACACATGTTGTTCGTGAAGATAATCTCCACAGATCAACATGAATTAACTGTGTAGCAGTAAGAAGCTAATGTTAGGCTACAAACAGACGACATCACGGTCACATGACTGAAACGTCTCCACCACTAAGAGTCTTACTGCACAATTACTATCCAGGTTTCTATAAACTGATCAGTGTCCAAGTTGTAAAGTCAGAGTTAGAACAGTGTGGAACTAAAGTGGCCTGTAAAGACGGACTAGTGAGTAGATGAGTCTCCGTGTTGCTGTGAGGACGTTTAATGTCCCCGACAACCTCTGTAGTCTCATTCAGACACTCGTTAGCAACCGCTAACTGTTGTTAGCACATGAAGAGCTTCAGGATTAAACTGTGGGAACAAAACATGTGAATATCTTCACCTTATTTCAGACATTTAAACTGAAAACAATAGAAAAAACTCTTCAGACTTTGAGCCAGAGAACTGAAGATGCTAAAATGCTGATTTCAGGATTTGATGACTTCAGACTACACATGTTTGTTTCCTAGTAGGAAGTACAAGTAGATCTAATAATCAGTGTTTCCTCTGTATACATGTAGTCTAGCAGCACTTCTGGTTTCCTCTTCAGTGGATGTTTATTGTCCCGTCACAGTGAAGTGAAATATCCTCTCTGCTCCTGAGTCACTTCAGTTTGCACAGTTAGCAACATTAGCTTGTTAATCAGCTAACAGAAGGCTGTTTCTCACACTGCTAAACATTAAAATGACTGATGCTCTCTGACGTCATCGCTCATAAACCAGACAAACACTGAGCAAGACGTACGTAAAGATACATATAACTGCCATAATTAGTAAAAAGACATGTGACAACCTGGTGGTGGTGATTCTAATGTATATATGTCTATACATTAAGTGTACATGATAGATCTAGATAAGAGAGAGGTGAGAGAAGTGACGTGTCGGGTGAAAACTGCAGCGTCAGCTTATAGCCTCAAAGCTAATTCACAGAGGCAGCGTGATGGAGGAAAGAGCTGCATCTCCCTCCACTGTCGACGCATCAGTTTAATTTCACATTAAACAGCTTCAGGTTCTTCAATTCTGTTCTGTTATTGATATCATGGTCAGTCAAGAGTAAATGAATCAGCAACTAGAAAATTATCTCTAGATTAATATTATTAACAGTATGGATGCAAAACTTTGGCACACATATAACATAATCTAATAGAAATAAAGGAAACCTGCTCGTGTTTCTTCTTGGCGTCGAATGAAAAGAAAAGTAAAATGTGGAGGATAAAATCTTCAGTTCTTAAACTTTATCAGCCAGAGAACGATGTGATTCCTCGTTCTCTGGAGGTTAAATTCAAATTTACAGGCTCTCCTCAGCCACCAGTAATACAGAACAAGACATTTAGTTCTCAGACTGAAAGAAAACGTTTTACTGAGAATATTCTGCAGCGAGTCTTTTAAAAACGAAGGTCAGCGGTCTGTGAGGGAAAGAGATTGAGACGGAACAGAAAGTGATCCTGAGGAACGATCTCCCAGCAGCCCAGTGTGTGCTGACGTCTGTGTGAAGCTTCCAGGACACACTGACGATCTCTCTCTGTTTCAGACACCTCGGACTGGACCTGGTGCCACGGAAGGAGTTTGAGATGGTGGACGAGGACCAGATCAGCGTGTCAGATCTCTATAAGATGGTGAGACCTTTGTGCTGATCAGACCTGAGGGGGGTTTGAGTAAAACCAGACCTGAAACACCTGGTGATCCTGGACCGCATCACCGTTATCAGTGCAGGAGAAGATGCTTACAGCTTTGCCCAAAGTCTGGGAAAAGAGGCTTCGCAGACATCTTCATTAAAGATTGTAAATCCACTCCAGGGTTGTAGCGACATTTGAAGTGTCAGTGAGAAGCTACAGGTTATTATTTAACTTTATATATATTGTTATTGCTGTAATCTAAGAAGAGACGAGGACAGGAGGAGAAACATCAGGTAAATATTCAGGTCAGGACATCATCAATAAACACAGATTGATATTTTCAGGATTAGAGGATTTATATTGAACAGAAACATCCGGAGGAAATCTGATGTGTCACCAAACATCACTGTGTATTTACACTGTTGGTCCTCAAAGACTTGAACGCACTCAGGATTTAACACTTTCAAATCTTTATGTAAACCTTGAAAATTTTTTTAGGTTTCCCTCATCTGAAATGATGTCATGATACATATAGATATGCTAAATCTGAAGCATTAAACATGTAAATACCCAGTGGGAACAGTCGTACACTGAGGTGAGATCATCGTGAGGCTGGACTGTGATGTTTCACAGACGTATACAGTCGTAACTAAGAGAAGCGTCGATGTGCCTGCTGCTGTAAGTCGCCTCCTGCTGCTCTCCTTCTTCTGCTTCTCATGTTTTTACTCCTTTTTTTTTATCTGAGAACTGCCAGCAAAACTCTCTGTTTACATGTAGAATACAACTTTATCTACAATTTATATGTCTTCCTGTAGATAATGAAGGCTGTTTGAGCTTCCATGTTTTTATTTTAGCACAAATAATCACATTATGTACTTCTACGTCACTAGTAGCTGTTGTTTCGACTCACTTTGCAGGCTTAGAAGAATTACTCAGTAATAAAACTATGGTACTATAATACAATATTGTGTATAAAGATAAATTTAAAGAAAAAACATAGTTCCCCTGTAACTCACCAGCTGCCCAGCAGACAAACTTAAAGAATTCAAACCTACTTTACCAGCTGCAACATTAAAGTGACGTTAATACTTTCATACTTCGACATGCTGCTGTTAATCATTGATCTTTAATTATCAGAAATACAAGTTGAGAACACATACATGATGTGATTTAGGGTATAAAAGAGGAAGATATTCAGCATCTCCTCTGTTCTGTCTGTGCACAAATGTCACCGCGTGATTCTGAGTGTATTTTTAATCCTCAGATGTAAAAATGTTCCACCTCATACGCCGTGGAAATAACTTAGAACATGTCAGAAATATACATCTTAAAATACTTTGTTCTATAGTTTGGATCTGTGCGTCATTCTGCGTCAGAGTTCCTATTAAAAGTGAGCAAACGGAGCTTCTTCTTCTTCTCCTCGCTGTAGGTGTGAGCTGCTGCAGTGTGAGGAGGAGTCTCCGTCTCTCACCAACACTTTGTGTTCTGCGTTCTTACATCAGTCCTGCTTTAAATAGCCGAGCTGTACCAGTCAAACACTGTAGTCCTGGTGATTCCCCCCTTTTTGTTCCGTTGCCTAGAGACTGGTCTGGAGACGGAGCGAGGGAAAGACGAAGGAAAAGAGAAAAGGAGAGATAAAGTGGTGAAGTTGATAGATGACCGGACGGAAGGTGGACGAGAAACAAACATTACAGCGACTGAGGAGCATAAATCAGACTCAGATACTTTACAGACGGTGATGAGAATAAGAAGGACCGATGAACACGAGGAGGAGAAAGTTACATTTACATTTACATTCAGGGCATTTAGCAGCCGCTGTGTCCAGAGTGACTTACAGTCAGTACATTTGTCACAAGAGAGAAACCACAACATCACTGTCGATGGAGCAAAATGAATTGAAGATCATAACTGCTATCTGTCAAAGATTCTTTAAGTGCATAAGTGCTGTGATAGAAGTGCGACGATACGGACGTACAAGTGCGTACATTTTATATTTTTTGTTTGTTTGGGGTTGGGAGGGTCAAGGTGAAGTTTCAACAAATGAGTCTTGTGTCTTTTTCTGAAGACAGAGTGTCTCTGCTGTCCTGCCGTTGGTCGGTAGTTCGTTCCTCCTCTGAGGCTCCAGAACAGGGAACAGAGGTTTGTTTGCTCTCAGTGACGGCGCTACCAGCCGGCCTGCTGATGTAGAAGAGAGAAGTTCTCTCTCCGTGTGGTCTGACCAGGGTTTGGAGGTAGACGGTGCAGTTCTGATCACGGCCTTGACGTCCAGCACCCGCAACAGGAAGCCAGTGGAGGTCACGGAGGAGAGTTTGGGAAGATTGTTAACAACAAATTATTATTCAGATGTTTCTGCTCCAGGAAATCATTCCTTTTTTTAAGTTTTTTAAGAACTTGAGCAGATATTTGTTGAATAATTTGGATTATTTTCAGGGATACGTTTGCTTTTTTCTTTTGTCAGATGAGGAGAGACGAACAAACACTCCAGTACAGAGACATTCAACACTTAGTTTAAGTGATGTAGAGACTGTGATTATGGTTAATGAAATAATGTAGTTATAGCGAGAACATTAAGTGATATTAACACAGTTTATGGGTGAACCCAGAGAAGGATCTGTGTCAGTAGAATAATGTCCTCACTGTGCAGGCGCTGGTTGTGTTTGATGATCCAGTCGACCTGAAGGCGGTTCTGACGATATTTTCCCTTCCACCGGCTGAACGAACACATGGAAGCAGTAAAACATCACTGATTGGTTACCTGGAGAAATTGAGTGTTAAGAGGGCGAGAGAATGAGAAAGTGGCTCCGGGCTGGTGTTAATTTTCTCGCTCAGGTTGGAATATTTGCAGACGGCTTCGCATTTGACAGTCATTACTTCAATTCATCAAACGGGTTTTCACTTCTCTCTCGCTCTGCTCTCATTCAGCCACGAGGAGATTTAGAGAGACGAGTCGCAGTAATGAGTCTCTGGGGCGTTTAAACATTTTCATCATCTGAGGAGGAGAATGAAGAGAGAACAGAGCGCAGAACAATAGAGCCGAGGGTAACAGAGCTGGGAGGAAGAGGGGAGGAGGAGAGGAGAGGAGGCAAGGACAGAGGAGAGGGGAGAGGAGAGGAGAGGAGGCAAGGACAGAGGAGAGGGGAGAGGAGAGGAGAGAGGAGAGGAGACAAGGACGGAGGAGAGGAGAGGAGGCAAGGACAGAGGAGAGGGGAGGGGAGAGGAGAGAGGAGAGGAGACAAGGACAGAGGAGAGGAGAGGAGGCAAGGACAGAGGAGAGGAGAGGAGGCAAGGACAGAGGAGAGGGGAGAGGAGAGGAGAGAGGAGAGGAGACAAGGACGGAGGAGAGGAGAGGAGGCAAGGACAGAGGAGAGGAGAGGAGGCAAGGACAGAGGAGAGGGGAGAGGAGAGAGGAGAGGAGACAAGGACAGAGGAGAGGAGAGGAGGCAAGGACAGAGGAGAGGAGAGGGGAGAGGAGACAAGGACAGAGGAGAGGAGAGGAGAGGGGAGAGGAGAGGAGAGGAGAGGAGGCAAGGACAGAGGAGAAGAGAGGAGACAAGGACAGAGGAGAGGAGAGGAGGCAAGGACAGAGGAGAGGGGAGAGGAGAGAGGAGAAGAGACAAGGACAGAGGAGAGGGGAGAGGAGAGGAGGCAAGGACAGAGGAGAAGAGAGGGGAGAGGAGACAAGGACAGAGGAGAGGAGAGGAGACAAGGACAGAGGAGAGGAGAGGGGAGACAAGACAAGGAAGGGAAAGGAAAAAGGAAACAAGTGGAGGAGAAAGGAGATAAGACAAGGAGGGGAGAGGAAAGAGGACACAAGTGGAGGAGTGAGGGGACAAGACAGGAAGGGGAAGAAATGAGCAGAGGAGATGAGAGAGCAACCAGAAGAGAGGAAACAAGGAGAGGGGAGGGAAATAAAAAGGAGACAAGGGTAGGAGAGAAGTGGGAAGGGGATGATAGAGGACGAGGAGAGAAGGAGACTAGATGTTAGGAGAGGATACAGGACACGCAGAGGCGATACGAATGTAGGAAAGGAAACTAGGAGAGGAGATGAGGAGAGGAGCTGACGTGATGTGTTTCTCTCTCTGACAGCACCTGTCGAGCCGACACAGCGTCCAGCAGAGCACCACACAGGTAACAAACCGAGTCCTTCACACCGAGACTTTCACTCTCTCACACTGAGCAACAGTTTCACTGCTGGTTCTCGTGTCCTGGTGTCCTCATGTCCTCGTGTCCTCATGTCCTCGTGTCCTCGTGTCCTGGTGGATCTGCAGGGTGACGGGACCCGGCAGCGCCACGGGGAACCCTGCAGGGTTCCAGTACCGCACCACCTGCTGGTCAACCTGAAGAGCTTCACCTACAACAGCATCGGAGAAGACACGGACATCTTCTTCTCTCTGTACGACCTGAGAGAAGCCAAGACCATCAGGTGGGAACGCACAGACACTCTGCAGGTCATGATGAGCGTTAAAGCTGCAGTACGCGATTCTGGTCCTGCGAGTCCTGAAACCCAGAATCAAGTTAGCATCCTGGTACTTCTGGTTTCCTCACATGTTTCTTGAATGGGCTTGGTCACAACAGGATTAATATACTCTGAAATACACAATCAAATGTCTAAAATTTGAATAATAAAGCCCTTACATGTCTTTAAAATGGCCGTTACATAACGTTCATTTTATCCCATTAATCCAAAATCCAGTTCAGATGAGATGCTAACGTCCGCAAGTGGCCACACAGCTGCTGTGAATAATACATGACTGTAATGATCGCTCATCAATTATGCATTAGTGAAGTGATCACAATGCTAAGAGATTACAAATGCTGTGTGTGTGTGTGTGTGTGTGTGTGTGTGTGTGTGCGCGCGCACGCGCGTGTGTGTGTGTGTGTGTGTGTGTGTGTGTCTGTGTGTGTGTGTGTGTGTGTGTGTGTGTGTGTGAAAGAAGATATGTGTCCACAGAGGTTCAACAAACACTCCTCCATCTTTCTGGTCTCTTTGTTTTTTTTCTCTCTCGTCATTGCAAAACAGCGAGGGACACACACACACACACACACACACACACACACACACACACGCACACACACACACACACACACACACACCACAAATACATTTGACCTTGGCAGCCTGTTTTTCGATGTCTAGTCTGACTCAGCGTTAGAGTCTAATGACAAGACCTGGAGGAGAGGAGAGGAGAGGAGGAAACAGGAGAGAAGGAAACAGGAGAGGAGAGGAGAGGAGAGGAGGAAACAGGAGAGAAGGAAACAGGAGAGGAGAGGAGAGGAGAGGAGGAAACAGGAGAGGAGAGGAGAGGAGAGGAGGAAACAGGAGAGGAGAGGAGAGGAGAGGAGGAAACAGGAGAGGAGGAAACAGGAGAGGAGGAACTGATGGCTGACAGTGAGTTTCCTGAAAAACCCTCCAGCTTTTGAGATTTAACTCCCCCTGTGGGACAGTTTGCCTTCAGAGCTTCTTTCTCTTGATTTTGGTTTGGATCCAGCAACGTTCTGATTCTAATAACTTTATTTCCACAGTGCCTGTATGAAACAGGAGCTCTTCTCCAGACAATGCAAAAGCTCCTGCTCCTCCTGAAAAATATATAACCAGAGAAAAAACTGCCAAAGTCTCCAGGATATCATGTCAGCAGTGAATGATTCTGCAAGAAATGTCCTGGTTGACTTTTGTACCAAACATTTGACTTTCAGTCAAACACAGCTGACGCCTGAAGACTTTCCAACCGCTTCTGTTGCGTCAACACTGGCTATTTTCCAGTAAGTTGGACCGTCATGATCTGTGATCGTGGCGACCACAACAGGTATGTTCTGACCCAAACAGAGGAGGAACACAGCGATGTGACGAGAGAGAAATAGAAAATTCAACCTAAACAAACAGAAAGTTGCAACATAAAGAAACAGTCAGTTTGAGTTTTGTAGAAATGCACTCAGCAACATTTATTCTGCTGGTTGGGTTGAAAAAATCTGGAAAAACTGAGAAAAGAAAGAGGAAATATTTAAACAGGGGGTGAAACTGATGTTAGATTTAGTAAGTTTGTGCAGTTTTGTATATGATGCTCACTTGTCGACTGCAACCTGAAATAACTAACAAACAAACACTGTCACTCATCCAGCTCCTCCTGCTTCATCAGCCTGTTTCAGGACTGAAGTGATGCTCGTAGTAAAGACTCTTCCCCTCCTGACAGCAGACCTCTGTGTTCTGTCACTGGAGTCAAACATGAATCTGCTCTCGAGCTTTTGTTTTCCTCTTTACCGACAACCTCTGATCAGAGCAGTGACATCACAGCGTTGTTGCTCCCGTGTGTCATCACCCTGATGATGATGACAGCCGAGACTGTGATGGTGTCATTTGTTTAATATCTTCGACTGAATGCCTGAAACCGTCCTGTGGATCTGTGGACGGTGCAGCTCCATCAGCTCTGATGTGATGCGGTGAAACCAGCTGATACGTGCTGAACCGAGGTTACACTGATTACCGTGTGTTGATGTCGACGACGCTTTTGACTGGCAGGTTTCCAAACCAGCATGTTAACAGAGCTCAGTAACCAACACTTGGTCTGTAGTCAGGTTAGTGTGCGTGACCGACTTTATGCTTCTTTACTGGAGTGATTGAAGAATATCAGGAGGCCTTCGAGTATTTCCCACCAAAAATACACAGAATTAAAGAATAAATTCACCCTCAAATGAAAACTCAGTCATCTCCTCCTCCCTCCGTGATGATGGACAGTCAGATGAAACACCTGACGCAGGTGGAGACTTGATTTAAAACAGAACAACAACCAATGAAAACACAAAATGTCTCTTTACAGCTCGTGCAGTCACACTGCCGTCTGGATGCAGGGATCCTGCTCCAATTCTCCGCCTCCGTGTGAATCTCTCAGAGGTGGCGCGGGTGAAATTTCGCTCCGGCGCTGATCCGCCTCTGGAGGTGGTATCAGGTGCGCGGTACTGGTGAACCGGACCAGTGTGAACGGATAATCTGGCGTATCGAGGGCATGTTGATTGGACAACATGGGTCCTGCACTCAACTACATACAGACAAACGTCCTACAAAGCAACGTTACAGGACCAAACAACAGTAACATCGTAACTGTAACTGTCTTTGGTGACTTATGTGAGGAAAAACACATTATAACAGCATCTGTATGATTATAAACTGTCTGCAGGTTTAGATTGACAGGGGGACACCTGGGAAACAACCCTTCCAGGAGAATTGGATCAGACTGAACGATCTGTATTGAACCATTATACTGTAGTTTTTATAGTTTATTGCTTTTTTGTGTTTTAAAGTCCCCAGCTGTTCCAGCATTCTTACAGTTCAGATTAAAGATGCAGCACTGATGCAACATGCTCATGTTAGATGTTAGTGGTCCACTCTGACTTCAGCGCTGAATAATCTGAATGTGCTTGTTTAGATCATCTAACAGATGAACTGGAGGGAAAGATGAGGACTGAATTTTCATTTTTGCATGAACTTATTCTTTAATTCTGTTTCTTTCTGGTGCCGAGAATCTGAAAGCCTTTCTAATATTCTTCAACAATTTCAGTAAACAGCTTCATAAGAATGAACTTGTTGTTTAAACCAAATTGATTCAGCATTTACAAATTTAGCTGTTTGTGTTAGTGGCGTTTAAAACCTCTTTACTGACCTGAGAACACGAGGTGATGCCACTGATCCAACAGCTGCAGGTGTAGCAGAGCTGTCGGTGGAGTGGAGGTGATGGAGGAGGTCAGTGGGCGGAGCAGCGTGATGGATGACTTCAGAGAGGTTGATGGTTTAAAGCCCTGATCAGGACCAGTATCCCTGCAGACACACTGAGTGATTCTTCCATCCTCTTCTGATCTAAACCCGGACCGCCGTAGATCTGCCCTGTGGCCGACAGTGGGAGGATGGTGTGTGTGTGTGTGTGTGTTCGGCTCCTGTGTGTTTTGATTTTAATAACTCGTGTGTTTGGACGAATTCCTGCAGATGAATAAAGGCTGAGAAGCTCCCGGTCAGACCGACCGACTGTGAGTGAGCGCTGCAGATGTGGTACATTTAGAGGATGAATTGCAATGGTGTGGAAACGATTGGTCCATACGCATTTCCCCCTGTGTGTTTGTGTGTGTGTATGTGTGTGTGTGTTGGTGCATCTCTGCATACACAGCATGTGCTCATGACTGAGTGCGTCCATGCAAATATCCATCTTCTCTACACGTGCATGTGTCCATCCATGCATACGCTTGTGCGGGTGTTTGTGTGTGTGTGTGTGTGTGTGTGTGTGTGTGTGTGTGTGTGTGTGTGTGTGTGTGCTGAACATTTTCTGATTGCATCTATGTTGTTTATGTTGCCTCCTTCATATTGATGTAGATGTAAAATAGAGTTAATAATTCAACACTGGTTGTGTGTGTGTGTTTGTGTGTGTGTGTGTGTGTGTGTGTGTGTGTGTGTGTTCGCCCCCCCCCCTCACTCAGGTATGAAACAGGAGTTACAGTTGAAAATGAAAACCACAAACTCTTTGTTTCTTTCTGCCTCCTCGCACACACACACACACACACACACACACACACACACACACACACACACACACACTCCCTGTGGTTTGGGAGAAACACATATTTATTCTCTCTTGTAGTATTTGTTTGTTGGGGCCTCTCTCTCTCTGGGGGATTAGAATAAATGGTTGAGTTTAAAGCGTCGGACACACTGTGTGTGTGTGTGTGTGTGTCTGTGTGTGTGTGTGTGTGTGTGTGTGTGTGTGTGCGTGCGTGTGTCGGGGGGATTTGTCGCTCCTCACTGCAGAGAATTGTGCAAATATTAGCAAGAACCCGAGAGTTGTTTTTTTACATTGTGTGGGAGTACATGCTGAATAATAAAGACTATATGAAGAAACTGTTGCAAAGTGACTGAAGGCACAACACTGTGACAGCCTGTGGTTTGGAAACCATAGAGGTGCGGTGGAGTTGTTATAAACAGTCCAAAGAAACGTCGGCAGGTTGGTTGATGTGACTGAAATAAACTGCTGAAGTTGAGATCAGTCAAGCTAAAGATTTCCTCGCGTGCTACGTTAAACCTCCGGCTGTTCAGCAGCTGCTGCAGCTTCACATCGAGCTGATTCACAGCAGGAGTCCATCTGTAACTGTTATCAGTACATGAGTGAAAGATCCAGATCTCTCAAATACCATTCTGTTGAGCCACAGTTACATTCATTTAAATATTGTGGATGTTATTGAAGAAAGTTGTCTTACTATCTGTGCTGTGTGTCCCTCAAGAACAGGTGCTAACAACGTAATACAGGTGTTAATGCACTTGGTTAGTCCACAAACTGAAGCAATAGAATTCAAAGACTATTAAAGTTAAAGGTAGAATCAGTAGGATTTGTCCCAGCTGTTCCTGAACGCACCACAAAGACAGTTGATTGTTGAGTCTCATTCCCAGGACGTCAAATAGACACATGTTGGGTTGGTAAAGCGTCCCGAGCAGCAACAAAGAGAGAAAATCAGAAACTCTCTGCAGATACGAGACACTAACACGCCTTTTCTCCTCATTCCAGCCTCCCTCTCTGTCTGTTTACGGCTTCTTACGGCTTTTACGTCTTTGTCTCGTCTCGCTGCGTCTGATTGGTCCACATCAGTCTGCTGATGTTGGGAAATAACAAGAATCCAGAATTCACCTCAGATGCATCAAACTAAAGTAACGAGGCTGTTCTGAAGCTGTGAGGAGGAGAAAGTTCAGATGTAGAGAGGAGAAGTCACACAGATACTCAGAGATACTGCAGATACATGAAACATGTACTGAAGTACAGTAATGTAGTATTTGTACTTTTACCCTGGCTTGTGAGTGAGAGACAGACTGAATATCCAGTAACTGTCAGTGGATCAGTTTGCGCCGCTCACTCTGTTCAGAGTCACTTACGACTGCTGGAATCTCATAATGTTTCTGAGGCTCAACATTATTAATGTCAGGCACGCCGTTATTGAATAACAGCATGTCAGCTCAGTCGTCTTCCCCCGAATAAATCCGGGTTAAAGAACAGAGTCGCTGACACCAGCAGACAATATTTTGCTGTTCCCTGAAGCGAGAAAAAGGCTGAGACAGGCGGCTTTAGAGTTCGAGGCAGGAGGAGAAATCTGAAGGAGTCTTTTCTCTTTGGTGAATCCTCCGGAGACTCGGCGAGGGCAGCAGCAGCCCGGAGTCGAACGGGATGATATGCACATGACGTCACAAAGGCTGATGTAATGATATTTGAACGACAGGCTGAACTTTTTATCAAATTGTAATTAGGTCATTTCGACACATTCTGGAAAAGAGAAAGATATCTGGAGAACTCACACACGTCTCTCACGTCAAACCTTTAATCTGGAGTTAAAGTCGGTCGTTGTTTTTCTATTTGTGTGTTTCAGTGAGAAGTTCATGGTGAGACTGAACAAGAACGGAGGCCCGAAGAATCCAGAGAAGGTGGACCGGCTGTGTGCGCTGTTCACGGTAACACACACACACACACACACACACGTATATATCCAATACAAAGCATGCAGGTGGTTGGTAGACTTGAGGACTTGTGAGTATAAAAGTGAGGATGCATTGCCCCCTGTTGTTCTGCTGTGAAATCGTCCTGCAGATGAAGCAGCTTCAGATAAAATCATGTCCAGCAGGATTCAGCCTCGACAGAAATATGTATTAACTCCAGGTTTATAAAGCTGTGTGTGTGTGTCTGATCCTGTTTCATGCAGCTCAATCTTCAAGCACGTACAGCCCAGTTTCCACAATTATCCATCAGTGAAAGTAGAAACGTCATTAAAAGTCTGTTTGTATATGGATTCCTGAGTCATTAAACCCAGAACAGAAATACCAACGAAGAAAATGAGTCCACAGGTGGGACGCTCCTGGTTCAGGTGACCATGAGCTCCGTCAGCTTCTGCTGCATCGACTGATTCAGGCACAAGAGACCAAAAGGAAGCAACACACTTTAACATGACAGGAAATGTTGTGACACCCCTGATCATCAGTTCTGAGGAACCTGCAGCCAGTCTGAACATAAAGCTTGAAGTTTGCTGCGTATCACCCACGTTGCTTTCTGAACTTTGAGTTTTCTCTTCCTCTTGGACTCTTCAGGACCTGAGCAACAAAGACATGAAGAGAGATCTGTACATCATCTCCCAGGTCATCAGAACAGGTACGACTGCTGCCGCTCACACAGGAGGGAATAATCCTGGAGTCCTGAATAAAATCGGTGCTGACACACTTCCTGTTGCAGGTCGTATGCTGCTGAACGACAGTAAGAAAGGTCCTCCTCATGTTCAGTACCGCCGGCCGTACGGCTGCGCTGTCCTGGCCATGAGCGACGTGCTGCAGACCATCTCAGAGCTCAAAGAGGAGAAAGACTTCGTCCTGAAGGTCTACACGTGAGTGGCTGCACACAGACACACACACACAGTACACAGTTAGTACTGAACACACCAGGAGGTTTATTTTTAATGAGAAGAGAAAAGCCAAACCGAGCGTCCTCCTGAGATGATTCATTCAGGACTGAAGCAATAACAGCGTGATCGTTTATTTAGTTCATTTTCATTCTCTAATCGGCTCTTATTTGACCTCATGTCACAGGTGTGAGTGTTTCTGCATCGAGCTTCCATTTACTCACTCAGATGTTGGTGAAGCTACTTTTATTAATGAGCTTCCTTCTGACTTCTGATAATCGTGTTGTGCCTGATTGTTTTCTGCTCTCAGTCTGAAGATCTGCTGATGGAAACACATTTTATACGAAATTAAACTGAGTCATCACAAAATGAATCTGAAACTGTTGCACTGCAGAGATGAATCATGAAAGTACACATGAGCATCAGCTGAGGGGTCCCGACTCCTGCCTGACTGAATCTAAATCCCTCATCAGCTACCAAACAATCTCTGATCTGTTTTATGTTGCAGCCTGTTTCTTTTATGATCAGCTTTAATATCCTGGTACAAGTCGAGTTCACAGGGAGGAAAAACATCCACTCCTGTCTTCACTGTCCACCTTTTCCTTCTCTCCTCCCTTTGTGTCCTCACTCCTCACCTCCTCTGACCTCGTCCTCTTCTTCTTCTTCTTCTTCTTCTTCTTCTTCGTCTTCTTCTTCTTCTTCTTCTTCTTCTTCTTCTTCTTCTTCTTCTCTCTGACGTATTGTGTAAAGAAAAGAGAGCGAGAACGAAGGATCACATAAGTTACAGACAGCCACTTCACTGTTTGTTCACGTCTCTGCGGTCTTATAATGCCGTCAGCACTCTGCCATTCACACACACACACACACACACACACACACACACACACACACACACACACACACACAATTACATCATGTTGTGACTGTGAGGACTGCAGGGCCGCTGCAGGCAAGACTTCAGAAGTTTCAGCCGAGGGGGATTCCCTAATGTCTGCCATCGAGTGTGTGTGTGTGTGTGTGTGTGTGTGTGTGTGTGTGTGTGTGTGTGTGTGTGTGTGTGCGTGCGTGCGTGCGTGCGTGCATGTGTGCGTGCGTGTGTGAGTCACAGAAACCTCAGCTGAACTCCTGAGGATGGTTCACGGGTGGTTACACATCCTCTGTGTCGTCTTCGGGCCTCCAGCTTCTCTTGATGTCGCTGCGACTGAAACACTGAGACGTTGTGACGCGATGTGACAGATCAGCCGGCGACTCAATAATATTAACGACTGCAGTCAGCCTGTAGCTCGCCTTCCTGTGCACAGAGGATCATATGTGTTCCTTCAGTTTGACCTTCTCGTACTGTTTACCCTGATGTTGTCTGCTAACATGTTGGTGACCTGCGTGTCCCCACACACCACTGCATGCTGTCACTCAGGTATTTATGTACTTTTAATCAGAGGAAGGAATAAAAAATCAGAATAATGTTTATAATATCAACATACAGGAAACACGCAGTTTCTAAAACAGTCCGTTTAGTCTGAGGATCCACTTTATCTGACAGAAACGGTCTGTCGAGTATCAAACACGACCCGATCAGATGTTCGGTCCGACTCAGACGTTAACAGGAACTCAGACTGTGAACTCGTTTTGTTCTGCAGGTGCAACAATGAGAACGAGTGGTACCAGATCCACGAGAACATCATCCGCAAGTCCAGCACCAAATACACAGCTCCCAGCACCAACTACGGTAGGACGGAGTGTGTGTGTGTGTGTGTGTGTGTGTGTGTGTGTGTGTGTGTGTGTGTGTGTGTGTCTGCGTGTTATAAGCATCTGAATATTTCAGTTGGAGCTCTGGGACTTTGTGATGAACATTTCTGAATGACTTATCAGTTCATTGTGAGGAGGATCAGCAGATTGATTCATAAAGGAAACAGTAGAGTTGCAGCTGTCAATTCAAATTTGTCCAAATCTCAAGAGATTCCAGGTCATTTATTGTTTGGGAAGTAAAGTTAAGTCCTGAGTTACAGAGACCGAGTGAGAGAATCTGTTCTGTATGAGGATAAAAGACGAGACAACGTGTCTCATAATGATCATATCGGCCAGTTTATCTGTGCCGACCCGACTGAAGTCACAGTCACATGTTCGGCTGCAGCTCTGGATCCACTGCATCTGAGTCAGAAGTCTAATCAAACAGCTCCTTTTTGTAAAGATGGCCGCCTGCTGCACTCACCTTGTTGCTTCTGTTAAAGCACAGACGTTTGTCCACTCGTGTCTCTGCGTCAGTCAGGTGTAAGTGAGGAGTTTCTCACAGAGACGTGTGACACACATCCCTCCCAGCAGCAGACTGACACCTGCCCACCATCGCTCCACATCTTAATTAGCATCAGTGCAGCGAGCGCAGCCTCCTGAGCGCCCTCGCTAACCACAGTTCGTCTTTTAGAAGCTGTAGCTGAAGAAGTTTGGTTATTTTTCACAAGTTTATTTCAAAAGTGTCTGACAGAAATCTGCACTTATTTTTTAGTTTCAGGTGTGAAGTTAGAGGATGTTTTATGTTAATGTCTGTTTGAAGAAGCCAGATGACTGAATATGAACATACACTTCAATTCAAACCTCAAAATCTCTGAGGTTTCAGTAACGTTACACAAGAGTTAAAACAAGAGGATTCCTCAGTGACGACAACTGCACACTGAAGTGATTTCAGTTCATTATCTTGAGTTGTTCAGGGGCGGTGAAAGTGTCGATCATGAGAGTCTGTTGAAGAAGATTCGATGTGTTTAAGATTTACAGCAGATGTTCCACGTTCAGAATAAACCCACAGGACCTGAGACAGAGTTTGTTCTGGTTATGCAAAATAAAGACGTGCAGTTCTGTGCAGACAAACAGCTCAGGAGCTCCGAGTGCCTTCAGTTTCAGAGATCAGAGTCATCGTCACTTCACCGATGAAAACAGACGGACATGATGGATGATGCTTCTTTCTTTCTTTCTCTCGTCCTCCCTCCGTCCCTGCAGGGCTGATCATCTCTCTGCAGCTGCTGAGGGGCGACATGGAGCAGGTCCGCAGGGAGAACCCACTCATATTCAGCAGAGGAGTGGCCATCACTCGTAAACTGGGCTTCCCCGATGTCATCATGCCAGGTGAGTCGATGGCCTGAACCTCAGCACCTCTCAGATCCAACTTTCAGAGCTTCACACTCGTGCAGTCAAAAGAAAAGCTGCTGCGTCACTGAGGAGGATTCTCACCTGCTCGCTTCGATCCAGAGAGAACTAACAAGAACTCTCTTATTTTGATATTCATGTTATTATTGATCTGTTGAACTGTGTGATGTCATGTGAGTGTCGAGGGTGTGAATGTTTTCCTCATGTTGTTTGAGCTCTGTGATGTGATCGACTGTGAAGTTTCTTGACGTATGAGAACGAAACCTGCAAATACACAAACAACAACAATAATAAATCTGTTTCTGCTGCTGAGACGGTTATTTGAATAAATATCACAGACAGTCACACTTTTCATTAACCTGAGCAGGAAAAATGTTTTGTTGTTCCACTGTTTCATTTTTTTGTTTGATTACGTTTGACTGGAAATTCATTTTCCTGTTTTTAATTGTTGTGTCAGTTTCCTGGTTAATCAGCGTCCGTGTTTCCGATTAGCTGCAGCCTGATTGAGACTCTGAAACAGAGACAGACTCCCTCTGTGGGGAAACGAGGACACACATGCATCAACCCGTCTGGATTTATACGCGCCGCCTCAGTTCAGCGTCTCAACACGGTTGTTTCCAGTTCACAGAGCTTCACTTTCCTCAGTAAAAACACGAGCTGCTGCAGAGAAACAGCTGCGTGTGTTTCTGACACAGATTTAGAAAAGGTCAGAATGATGCGGTGAGGAGGTGTCGGCCTGCTTTACACCGTCAGCGCTTTAAATACACCACTGCTGTTGGTAATTGCAATAATTAATCCTCACACACACACAAACACACACACACAGATACACATCAGCAGAGTCGCAGAGTAATTATACTTGTTGATTAAATACAACGCTGAGTAAAAGGATACAAACAGGCCTCTCAGTGGAGTCACGAATAACAATTAAGATCCCCAAAAAGGAAAATATATGTACTATATACAAACACACACACACACACACACACACACACACACACACACACAGACACATTACCCATGCAGGTCACACACACACACAGCTTCCCCTCAGGCAGTGATGGAGCGAGTGTTTAACTCCCATCTTGATACATTAGAGGTGACGTCTCCTCTGTAAGGACGCTCTGACATGATTAATGATTCTGCTCACGTTAACACAGGTCGTTAGTCTTGTGTGTGTCAGACGTGTTGAGCTTTAACTGTGTGTGTGTGTGTGTGTGTGTGTGTGTGTGTTTGTGCACAGAACTAGCTGTAAAGTTTCGTCTGTGTGTTGGTGTGTTAACGCGTCCGTCTGCGTCCCAGGTGACATCCGTAACGACCTGTACCTGACGCTGGAGCGAGG
>NC_051044.1:1910542-1940578 GCF_904848185.1 Acanthopagrus latus
AGTAAAGTGACTCCAGGTTTTAGTGCTCGTTGTTGTTGATGAATTTCAGGATTGATAATGAATCACGATTATTTTGGCAGATGGTTCTGTGCCTCGTCATAATCCAGCTGTGTGTTTCAGAGAGCTGATCCGCTGTCTGAAGTGGTACATGGACCGGTCTGCAGAGGTGGTCCGACAGGACCACATACAGGAAGCCATGAGGGTAAGAACCTCTGCAGCTGTGTGTCCGTCACAGAGGTCCTCAGTGATAAACATTCAGTTACTTTAGTTAAATGTTGCACATCATATTAAAGCCATTCTTAATTTAGTTTTATGCTTTTTGCACAGTTCTGATTTCTGTATGTCCCCTTTTACAAATGTGGAGCTTTCAGTTTTTCTTTGGTTCCTTCAGTGACGTTTGTTGTGCAGCAGAAACTTTCACACAACATCGATCTGATTCAGTCTTTGTTACCTTCAGCTTTCAAAAACAAGAAGAAAGATTTCAGAGAAGACAAACAGATTTAAATGTTTTTTCTGATGGACACGCTGCAGCTGATTTATGATTGATGATGATTTATCTGCACAATAATTGTATTTAAAGTCCTGAATCAACCACAGAGCTTCATCGATATTTCACACCTGTGTGAACCTGACACACAGTCTGTATCCAGCGTCACATCAGGGTCGCAGGTAGATCTTCTGAATGTACCACAGTCAGCAGACGAACGCTGCTCAGCACATTCAAATATTCATTGAACTCAAGCATCCGTCTCAAATGGGTCACGCTGTCGTGTAGAAGTGGACGGTGTGAATAATTGAGGATAGTTTTGACACGTGCAGCAGCTGTGAGCTTTTATTCATCTTGTAACGTCTTCGTCCTCGTCCACAGAGTTTCAGCCTCCATCTGTCGGACCTGCAGCACGAACCGTGAACTCAGTCGCCCTCTCAGGAAGCTAACGTCAGCTTTTCCTCCTCCGTACGTCACACTGCCTGTCTCTCTCTCTCTGCAGGCTCTGGAGTATCTCTTCAAGTTCATCATCCAGTCTCGGATCCTTTACTCTCGGGCCACCTGCGGGATGGAGGAGGAGCAGTTTCGCACCAGCATCCAGGAACTCTTCCAGTCGATCCGCTTCGTCCTCAGCCTGGACAGCCGCAACTCAGAGACCCTCATCTTCACCCAGGTGAGGGAACACACACACACACACACACACACACACACACACGCACACACACACACACACACACACACTGTTTTGATTTATTTTTTATAAGAAGCATCAGATGTCAAAGTGTTGAAGTCATCTTCTTGTTTCGCAGGTGAATCTGCAGCTCGTTGTGTTTTTGTCGTCTTTACTTGCAGCTAATCAAAAGATTTCATTACATTTGCTTGTAGTTTAGTTTCCTCGTTAGCTTGTAGCTGCTTTAATCTGACTCTTATCTCCTTTATGTACCTCTGTCTACTTGTTCCTCCGACCTTTCCTTGCTTCCTTCCCTTATCTTCTCTCTCGATCTCCCACAATTCTTTGCTCCGTCCTTTGGCTCCTGATTGTTCCTCCCGGGCCTCCTCCCTCCTCACCCACACACCACAGGGCTCCCAGCCTTGTCCCGGCCCAAATCAAGCCCCAGGCCCCGGCGTCGGGCCCGCAGCTTCCTTAGCACTAGTCCCCGCCCCGGGCCAAGCCCCGCCCCCCGCCCCAGGACAGGCTCCTGGCAGCGGGCAGGCCAACTGCACTCAGGCCTGGAGCTCCAACGCTCTGCGGCCGTCGCCACTGTCAGTAAGTAGACGTCCAGGTGAACCACTGCCCGTCCCCTGTGTGAAGCCCAGAGTCCTAACACACCTGTTTGTGAGCCTAACGTCACACACACACACACACACACACACACACACACACACACACACACTCCTGTGAATGTCCACGTCCTCACACGAGCTGCACTGACTGTTTGATCACATCACGTCATCGTCCTCTAACGTGAAACACACGACTCAGTCACGTCTTCACCTCGAACACATCGACTGCTCGTCCTGCTCCAGTCACAGTCGCTGTCAGTCGAGCCCTGAAGCCCGACTGCTCGTCCACACGAGGAGAATAAATGATCTGACTCTGCTCTCCAGGAATCGCTCTTCTGCAAAGTGTGATGAAAAAATCCATCAGGACAAACAATGAAAGATTCATCAGCCGTTTATCAGTCACACACGACAAGAAGGAGAAACTTTTAATCAGTCTGTCAAGAAAATAATCAGCAGACTATTTGATAATAAGAATAAACAAAACAAAAAATGACTTAATGACTCCAGACTTAATCCTGAATTTGCTTTAATCTTAAAATATTTTGATGTTAAAATAAAATATTCTTGGAAAGTGCACCAAGATTTTCCAAAAACAGCAGTGAGTGTCGTTGTTTGGTCTTTAGGTTTTATGATCGATAAATCTGAATTTATTTAGAAATCACAGAGGTGTCAGAGTAAAAAGTCTCCCTCTGAAGGACGTTTGTGCTCAAAGCTAACTGAAGCTCACGTCATATTAACAGAACTCAAAGACTATTAAAGTTAAAGGTAGAATCAGTAGGATTTGTCCCAGCGGTTCCTGAACGCACCACAGAGACAGTTGATTGTTGGGTGTATTTGAGGAAATTTGTTCCTAGAGAGAGTTTTTTAAAAATGTGTTTGGGCTGAAACTGTTCTGTTAGCTTCAGCGTGTTGACATTTGAAGTGAGCGGGGAGCTGAGTGTTCGGTCAGAACTGGTCCAGCTGAAGTCTCTCAGTCCAAACACTAAAATCCTCCAGCTGCATCGTCCTAAAACCAGCCAATCACAGCGGGCCGTCCTCGCTGTCATCAGACACTGTTGCTGTGCTGTGAGTCTTCGCTCGTGTCCGACTGCTTCTGTTTTAAAATCTCTCACTTTTCTCTCACGTAACATTTCCTTCCTGTTTCCCTCCTGATGCTGCTGTGATGTTTCTCTGCTCGTGACTTCCTTCACTTCAGTTTTTCCTTGTTCGACTGGTGAACAGCTGCGTTGCCAAAATGCAGTTTTCAGATTTTTCACTTCTCTTTATCCCTCAAAAGCCAGATGACAAAGCGCAGCTCCAACATCCTGCTACCTTTGTTTCTGTGATGAAGAGTTTAACTCAGCTGGTGTTTTGTGATCCAGCTGTTCACCATGACTGACTGTCCTGATTACAGAGTGAAGTCACATCCTCTCCACTGCAATCACAGAGACTAACATTAATAACATCCTAACTTCTCTTTCTCTCACTGACATTCTTCTTCCAAACCTCCTCCTCCTCCTCCTCCTCCTCCTCCTCCTCCTCCTCCTCCTCGTCTCTCACCCTCTTCCCTCCCTCGTCTCCTTCAGGCCGCCCTGCTGAACTCGTTCCCGGCGATCTTCGACGAGCTGCTGCAGATGTTCACGGTGCAGGAGGTGGCTGAGTTCGTGCGCGGCACTCTGGGCAGCATGCCGTCCACGGTGCACATCGGACAGTCCATGGACGTCGTCAAACTGCAGTCCATCGCCCGGACGGTGGACAGCCGGCTCTTCTCCTTCCCAGGTGACACACAGACACACCTCATCCCAACCAAATGATCTGTGTGACGGGTCAGACACACACCTGTTCACATGCATCACCTTAACTACCAGCAACTGTGTGTGTGTGTGTGTGTGTGTGTGTGTGTGTGTGTGTGTGTGTGTGTGTGTGTGTCCAGAGTCTCGGAGGATCCTGCTTCCTG
Organism: Acanthopagrus latus; assembly: GCF_904848185.1. NCBI lineage: Eukaryota > Metazoa > Chordata > Actinopteri > Spariformes > Sparidae > Acanthopagrus > Acanthopagrus latus. The sequence continues at coordinate 1,914,250 of NC_051044.1, forward strand.
TGGTGCTGCATCACATCCACCTTCACCTGAGGCAGCAGAAGGAGCTGCTCATCTGCTCGGGAATACTGAGCTCCATATTCTCTATAATCAAGACCAGCTCCATGGTAACACACACACACACACACACGCACACACACGCACACACGCACAAGCCCACGACTATCACCTACATTGCTCCCCGGAGGCTGAAAGGCTCATTACACCAACCATAGTATAATCAATAAATCATTTCAGTCATTTCTCATGAATGAAAACAGACATTTTCTGGTTTCAGCTTCTTAAATGTGAAGATTTTAAGCTTTTCTTCATCGTTTATGACAGTAAATGAGGAGTCTTGGTGTCTTGTTCAAAGAATTTGTGTCTTTTATGCCTCAATTTGTTAAGAATTACGAAAACTGAGTCATTTGTGTTTCATGTTGTCATTAAAATCTGACGAGGTGATCTGAATCGAAGAAACTAATTATCTGAAAAGTAAAAAGAAAACTAATAATTTCAAGTTGTTAAGGAATTCATCCTCAAATTTCTTTATTTCTTGTTTTTGATAAACAACCAATGAAACTTATGAAATACGACCTTTACAGTCGGGCTTCAGTGAAGCACATCCTCTGAGGACCACGACCATCTTCGCTCCCTCGTCTCATTGCTTCTCTCCTCCTTCCTCCCTCTGACACCGTCCCTCCTCTCTCCCTGCAGGACACGTCGGTGCAGGAGGAGGTGGAGATGATGGTGGAGTCCCTGTTGGACGTCCTCCTGCAGACCCTGCTGTCAATCATGAGCAAGAGCCAATCGCAGGAGGCGGTAAGGGGTCAACGCTGTCCGCAGTGCACCGCGGAGATCACTGTTAGTAACTAACAATACGACTACTTCAACTTCACCCCCTCCACCTGCATCCATCCTGCATCCATCCTGCATCCATCCTGCATCCATCCTGCATCCATCCACCTCTTCATCCATCCGTCCACCTGCAGGGCTGGGCAGTATTTTAACATCATGGTTTAATGTTTCTTTATATGATCATGATTAGAGTTTAAATGCTAAATCAGCCACGACGAGAGATTTGATTAAGAAAAACATACAAACAGAAGAAAGAGTCAGTAAATAATCAAAGTTAAAGGGACAGTTCACCTGTATTGATCTACTTCTCAGGTAAGAAGATATGAGTGTATATTTAGGTTTTTTAGGTGAACTGTCTCTTTTAAAGGTGTGATGATAATCATCAGGTCCATGTTGCTCCGCCCTCACCTGTCCTGTCGCTGACCCGTCTCCTCACATCTGATGTTTGCCCTCTAATGAATCACCTCTTCATCCTCATCCTCCTCTTCCTCTGCATGTTCGCACGGATCAATACGTCTTCTTCTCCTCAGAGCATCTGTTTTTGTCTTTTACACCACCTGTGTGACGTCTGAGTCAGGTGTGGTTGTTTCATATTCACATTTCATGTCTGTCCATCATTTACATTCCACCTGTGGCTCGATCTCAGTCCAGCCCAGCTCGCTGTGTCCGTCACAGCTCACACAGAGAGTTCAGCTTGTTATTGGCTTCATTAAGAGTTTTATTGATCAGCTCGTGTTGGAGAGGAAGTGGAGAAATCTTCACTGGAGTTCACTTCACTGCCTCTGAACAGAAGCTTGAGTGCCAGATATCGAAGCAAAGATCGTGAATTTTACTGCGTCACAAACATTTTCTTTGTCACGCACGTCTAAATCTGAAGCTTCATTTTCCTCGAATTCATTTCATGGTGAGTTTAAAAGCAGAAAATTTAGAAAATACAGAGTTTAAGTTGTGAAGCAGAGCGAGTCGTGTCTCCAGGCTGATGAACAGCTGATCCTGCGAGCTGTCGTAGTGAAAACGCAGCCGGTCGGGTTTGAGAAAGAGCCTCCTGTCTTCACCTCTGATCGTTCAACTTGCTGCTGCTAACTGCTGCCACGTGATTGGCTCACATGCCCGTCCCCCCGCTTTCCTATTGGCAGGGAGAGTACGTGTCCTGCCTCCTGTCGCTCCTCCGCCAGATGACAGATATTCACTTCCAACACCTGATGGAGAACTTCCAGAGCAAAGAGGAGCTGAAGGTACAGCAGACTGATGTTCACACAGCACAACATGAGATTTATACAGGTCCACTTCAGAGTAGCTGAGAGAAAATGTGTTTGTTTTTGTTATTTACTTATAAAACTTAATTTCATGTGTGTTTGCAATTAAACTTATAGAAAAGCTCCTAATTATGATGTTTTGAAGCTGGTTTGAGAAACTGACACTCTAACTTCTCCTCCTCCTCCATCCTCATCATCATCTTCATCTTCTTCATCATCATCATCCTCATCATCTTCATCATCATCATCATCATCCTCTTCATCATCATCCTCCAGGAGTTCTTGCTGAAGATCTTGTGTGTGTTCAGAAATCTGATGAAACTCAGTATTTTCCCTCGTGACTGGAACATCATGAGGCTCCTCACCAGCAAGTAAGACACAGAACAATCTGTGTGTGTGACAGTTCAGACACACACCTGTTCACCTGTTCACCTGTTCACCTGTTCACATGCATCGCTTTAACTACCAACAACTGTGTGTGTGTGTGTGTGTGTGTGTGTGTGTGTGTGTGTGTGTGTGCGCAGCATCATCCTGACCACAGCTCAGTACTTGTCACCTGCGCTGCACAAGAACTTCACAGAAGCCGACTTTGACTTCAAGGTGAGTGACAGACGACCACACCTGGGGGTTGTCATGGTAACAACGTCTCGGCCGTCTCTGCTCGCTGAGCTGCGTGATGTGTGTCTATGAAAAGGAATTAATCTGCTGACGATGAACTGTCACCGTGAGTCTGTTGTCTTCGTTTGACATCTTAACTCTGCATCACTCGGACGCACAAAACACTGAATCAGTAACAGCTGAGTAACACCTGCAGCCTGCAGGTGTGTGAGAGTGGAGACAAACGTTCTCTCAGTTACAAAATTACAGGTTGTGTTTTCAGCACAGTTTTGAAATATTCTGCCTTCTCTCTCAAACTTAGCGAATCAGATCTGCTGCTGTGTCCTTTTCTTAACTCACATCTCGAATGTTTCATCCAGCAACACTCAGTGTTAATTGAGGGACATTTCATTAACGAGTGTGACACTTAACGTCCTCGTCAACAGCAACACAGAAGATGTTCACAACAGTCCGTCCTGCAGAGACATTAAACCTGCCGGTCTCGAGGGCTGCTGGTAAAGTTCCTGAAGGTTTCTGTGCAGATCTGGTTTAGTCTTTAGTTTAAAGATATAATAAGTAACTCAGTCAGACGGCTGCAGGCTGCAGGCGCCACCAGCAGGAACACAAACTGTCGACTTCCTCAACAAGTGAAGCAGCCGAGTGTGTTAGTGTGCAGATCAGATCAGACTTCTCTGGAGGCTCAAGGCCGTTTTTTAAAGTCACCAGAGAAAACTGTGAGTCATCGTGAGTCAGAGGAGCTTCAACGTTTTGTTTAACAGTTCAGATCATCAGAAACTGAACGACAGAAGCTGTGTGCAGAGTTCAGAGTGTCACACAAGAAAACACACTTCAGAGTTTCACAGATTTGGATTTTAGTTTGCACTGGTCGAACTTTTCATCTTATCACAAAACTAGATGTTATGTTGCTTTAGTTTAAATCATACTTTACTTAAACGTTACTGTAGCTGTTGTTTAGGGGATAATGACATCAGCAGACTATTTTCTCAGCGAGTCTCTGATCAGAACTGATGTCCTAACATGTTCTCGGACCCGTAAAGAACACAGAACATCTCTGTAATGTTTGTGTCTGTTTGTACGAGCAGGTGTGGAACTCGTACTTCAGTCTGGCTGTGCTGTACATCAACCAGCCCAGTTTACAGCTGGAGAACCTGAGTCCTGCCAAGAGGAAGAAGGTGTTAGACAAGTGAGGACACACACACACACACACACACACACACACACACACACACACACTGAGCTGAACTCACAGAACCTGATGATCCAACTCACAAACAGTCGTCCTCAGACTCGTGTCTCATGTGCAGATAAAACGCTGAGAGTCAGAAGTTGAAAGAAGCCGTTTTTTTCCTCTTTGAAGTGAAGCAGCCTACTTTGTGAATCCTGCAGGAACTCGTCTTTACTCCAGGAAAGCTCGTTTCCCTTTTTTTTCCACCACAAATATTCCCAGGAAACGAGGAGACCCCAGACACTGAACTCAGTCAGCTTCCTCGGGCACAAAGAGTTCCTCCTGCTGCTGAAGAATCGTGGAAAATTAGACAAATCACAGCCTGAGACGACTGAGACGTGTGAGATGAGTCTCGTGGGACTGTGATGTTTGAATGGTGGAGGAAAGAAATCGTGCAGAGATGGAAAGAGAAAAATATTTTAAAAGACATGAAGACGAGACGCGACGAGTCTCCAGAGACGTGACCGTCTGCAGAGACGACACGATGTGATTCTGCTGATTCAGTTTGTCAACCTGAGTCAAAAAGGAAACAAAATTCACGTTCAGTTCACTCTAACTTCACAAACACGTGAGAGTCACAAGAAAGAAAATGTTGAAGTCAGAAATCAGATTGAATTGTAGATTTAAAGAATCTTGACTCTCACTTTGAGATCTGAGATTTGTGCTTCCTGTGTGTCCGTCTGCAGGTACGGTGACATGAGGGTGATGATGACCTACGAGCTGTTCAGCATGTGGCAAAACCTCGGTAAGATTTTCTTCTCAGATATCTCCTGCTCCACCCTGCAGGCCGGCAGGTGGTGCTGCTGCAGCTACACGCTCGTCTGCAAGAGTTTAATTCAGTTCATCTACAGAATAAAACTCTCCGCTTGTAGCTGTTTGCAAACCACCAATAGAAACCCAGAGAGTTTAATTCAGTTGGTCTGCAGAATAAAATCTGATTCGTTGGCTGGTTGACTGAAGACGAGTTGGTTCCCGTCTGCCGGTTGCAGGTGAGAATAAGATCCATTTCATCCCCGGGATGATCGGCCCGTTCCTGGGCGTGACGCTGGTCCCTCAGGTGGAGGTGCGAAACATCATGATCCCCATCTTCCACGACATGATGGACTGGGAGCAGCGCAAGAACGGAAACTTCAAACAGGTCAGACAATCGAGTCCAGAGCAGCTGGAGGAGGAGCAGCCGGTCTGATTATTGATCTGTGTGTGTGTGTGTGTGTGTGTGTGTGTGTGTGTGTGTGTGTGTGTGTTCAGGTGGAGGCCGAGCTGATTGACAAGTTGGACAGTTTGGTTTCTGAGGGAAAAGGTGACGAGAACTACCGAGAGCTCTTCAGTCTGCTGTAAGAAACACGTCCACAGTTCCTCCTCCTCCTCTTCGTCTCTCGCTCTGTTTTTTAATCCCTCCGTCTCGTCCTGTTTTTCTCTCTGCTGACTGAATTAACTCTCACTTCTTCTGCTCTAACACTTCTGCTGTTGTGTCATTTGCTTTGCTCTGTGCTGCGGGACTAGAACCCAGCTGTTCGGGCCGTATCCCAGGTATGACATCACCTACACACAGGGTTTTTGTTCTTCACATAATCTTCAGATTTTTCTCCGTCAGCGTGATGGAGGAGTGAGAAACTCATCTGATCTTCAAAAGCTGCAACAAACCATCTTTTCTTCATGCAGTGTGTAGATTCGCTCTCAGTAAAATATCTGCACAATATCTGCTCATAAAAGTCTTTTAATGAGCTTTAAAAAATATGATTCCTGTTGTTAAAATACATGCACTCAGAGTTCGACCTTCCCTCAGGGGTCGAGTGATTAATCTGCTCAAACGAGTTTCAACTGCAGATCCTGTACTTGGACTGAAGTTTATCAGTTCAAGTCTTTAGAAAACTTTGATTTGTAGATTCAATTCTGAGGCTTCTTTGTAAATATTTCTCACAACCCACTGATCCCTGCTTTCTCTCTTTCTTTCTCTCTTTCTTTCTTTCCTTCTTTCTTTCTTTCTTTCTTTCTTTCTTTCTTTCTTTCTTTCTTTCTTTGAACTTAACCTCTCTTTTTTTCTTTCTTTTTCTTTTTCTTTTGAAAATGAAAACAACTTTTCTACATCACATCGGAGGCTCCAGTAACTCCAGAATTTCTCCTCCGGTGGTTTTGTCGTTGTTTGCGAGGTCGTTGTGTGTAAACGACGGTTGTGTTCTCGTCACTTTGTAAACTCAGTGCGTCGTTTAATTTGTGTCTCGTCTCTGTTGAAGTCTGTTGGAGAAGATCGAGCAGGAGACGTGGAGAGAGACGGGGATCTCCTTCGTTACCTCCGTCACTCGGCTGATGGAGCGACTGCTGGACTACCGGTAACACACACACACACACACACACACACACACACACACACACACACACACACACACACACACACACACACACACACACACACACACACACACACATCAGATCTAAAACTAAAACTCTGATAAATGTCCATCAGATACTGAAGATACAGACAGGATCTCAGTGTTCATAGAAACTAATGAGACAAAACTTCTGAGTTAGAAGACTTTTATTGTGTTGTTGTTGTTGTTGTTGTTGTTGTTTGTAATCTGCTCTGTTGTGTTGTCGTCTTCAGTGACTGTATGAAAGGAGACGAGACGGAGAACAAGAAGATCGGCTGCACCGCCAATCTGCTGGTGAGAGTCGTGTTGTCCTGACGCTTCATTCAGTCTCAGTCTGATAGAACAAGTATAAACACTTTAAGTTGGTGTGTGTGTGCGTGCGTGTGCGTGTGTGTGTGTGTGTGGGGGGGGGGTGTGTGTGTTTTATCCCCTCAGAATTTCTACAAGTCAGAGATCAATAAGGAGGAGATGTACATCCGCTACATCCACAAACTGTGTGATATGCACCTGCAGGCTGAGAACTACACAGGTACAGCACACACACACACACACACACACACACACACACACACACACACACACACACACACACACACACACACTCCCTGTCCGTCAGGTGTGTGACTGCTCCGTCGTGTCCACAGAGGCGGCCTTCACTCTGCTGCTGTACTGGGAGCTGCTGCACTGGGACGAACGTCCTCTGAAGGAGTTCCTTCATTACCCGGCTCAGACCGAGTGGCACCGCAAAGAAGGACTCTGCCGCAAAGTCATCCACTACTTCAACAAGGGGAAGGTGAGACCACACCTGCACACAGACACACAACACCTGGCCAGGGGAGATAATCACTGTGGTGTGGAGTCAATGACGACAGGCAGGAAGAGACGCTGGGATCAAATCATCCTCCATCTTTATTTATGTGTTTTAAAGTAGAAAGATTTGAGTCGAGGGTGAGAAAAAACAAAAACAACAAACTAACACTCCTGTTAACTGTGTGTGTGTGTGTGTGTGTGTGTGTGTGTGTGTGTGTGTGTGTGTGTGTGTGTGTGTGTGTGTGTGTGTGTGTGTCCAGTGCTGGGAGTTTGGTATTCCTCTCTGCAGGGAGTTGGCCTTCCAGTATGAGTCTCTGTACGACTACCAGAGTCTGAGCTGGATCCGGGTGAGCAGCTTCACACCAGAGACTCACACAGACACACAATCATGTCACTGCTGTCTCACTGATGACGGCTCGTATCTAATGATCGAATAATCAATAATGTCCTGCGCTGTCATCGTAAGGAAGGTAAATATTAGAAGGTGTTGTACATGTGAGCTCATCCTCATCTTCCTTTTGCTTTGTGTCTGTAGAAAATGGAGGCTGCGTATTACGACAACATCATGGAGCAGCAGCGCCTGGAGCCCGAGTTCTTCAGGGTCGGGTTCTACGGCAGGAAGTTCCCCTTCTTCCTCAGAGTGAGTTCAACCTTTATGTTTTAGATTTGTTGTTGAATATTAGCTTCTTTTAAATTCGTACAAAATCACGTTTACCGTCTGAAAGTCTTTCTCTCGTTATCTGATATTAACAGTCTGAAAGACTCCTGTAGGTTGCTAACTGCTATAACACATAAAGTAAAATATATTATCTATGGTTTATATGAGAAGTTAAAGGAACAGTTCAGCCAAAAATCTATAGTCAGATCATCCTCTCCTCCCTCCATGCTGATGGATCATGACTGGATTCAGATTTTTGGGTGAACTGTTCCTTTAACCATTGCTTCCTTGATGTAAACTTAAGTTTAACATAAATATTCTGATTAAAAAAACATGATACTGACCTGAATAAACACTCTGTTTGGATTCTTCACACCAGAACAAAGAGTTCGTTTGTCGCGGCCACGACTACGAGCGGCTGGAGGCCTTCCAGCAAAGGATGCTGGGAGAATTCCCACAGGCCATCGCGATGCAGCACCCCAATCAGCCGGACGAGGCCATTCTGCAGTGTGACGCTCAGTGTATCCTTCAGCCAGACAGAAGGAGTCTGTGTGTGTGTGTGTGTGTGTGTGTGTGTGTGTGTGTGTGTGTGTTCAGATGATTTATCATTACGGTCGTTAATCTCCTGCAGAATCCAAACTGTGTCTTCATGTGTTGGAACTGATTTCAGGCTCTTAAAGTGTCAGTTCATGTTTACCACAGTCAGTTAACAGACTCCATACGTCCAGTTATATCTCTGACGTCCTCGGCTCAGACCTGCAGATCTACGCGGTGACACCGGTGCCGGACAGCGTCACCGTCCTCCAGATGGACCGAGTCCCCGATCGCATCAAGAGCTTCTACCGCGTCAACAACGTCCGCCGATTCCGTTACGACCGACCCTTCCACAAAGGACCCAAAGACCGAGACAACGAGTTCAAGGTGAGCAGAAATAAAGTCGCTCTGACGGATCTCGGTGCTGCTCGTGTCGAGACGACCCGTTTGTCTCACAGCTGGCTGTTTTTTGTGTTTCAGAGTCTTTGGATCGAGAGGACGACGCTGATCCTCACTCACCCTCTGCCGGGAATCTCACGCTGGTTCGAGGTGGACAAGAGGGAGCTGGTGAGTCAGTGAGGAAGGAGTTTTATATTTAACGACAGATCAGTTATTATTAATCTGTAAATCAGCCTTTAAAACTTGAGTCCTGCTCTCAGTTTGAGACACACTGCAGTTTACAGGACGTGATGTGTTTAATGTTCCTGCAGCTGCAAACAGAATCAAGGATCAGGGAGGTTATTCATGACGGACAAACTGCACCACCCACAGATAATCCATCAGCAGGAAGTCTCTCATTGTGTCTCTGTGTCTCTCACCTTGACTCCTCCCCCCTCAGGTGGAGGTGAGCCCGTTAGAAAACGCCATCTCTGTGGTGGAGAATAAGAACCAGGAGCTGCGGACTCTGATCAGCCAGTACCAGCACAAGCAGCTGCACGGCAACATCAACCTGCTCAGCATGACGCTGAACGGAGTCATCGACGCCGCCGTCAACGGAGGCATCGCCAGATACCAAGAGGTGAGACAGGAAGAGCTCTGTGACAGAGACGCACCTGACAAACTGTGATGGTGTTAATGATGACAGTACATGACGTGTCGTCTTCCTTCGTCTCCAGGCGTTCTTTGATAAAGAGTACATCACCAGCCACCCTGAAGACACGGAGAAGATCACACAGCTCAAAGATCTGATGCAGGAGCAGGTGAGACACCATGACACCTCAGACATGAACTACAGGTCACAGGTGCACAAGAAATTAGAAACATGTCATTGAAACGTCATATTCGTAATAAGCTTCTAAGATCATTGGAAAGAATGAATGAGAAAAGTCAGAGCAAAGATTTATGATTAAAAAGAGGAACGTCCAGTAACAATCTGACGATGTTTGTTGTTTTCCTGCAGGTTCACGTCCTCGGAGTCGGCCTGGCTGTGCACGAGAAGCTGGTGCACCCAGAAATGCGTCCCCTGCACAAGAAGCTGATCGATCAGTTCCAGATGATGAGGAGCAGCCTCTGCCACGTGAGTCAGACAGCGTTTGAAACTGCAGAGCTCAGGGGACAAAACACACCAACATGTTGTTGTTCAGACGCAGTTCTGTGTGTTCTTCATGACACGATGAAGCAGCGTCGGGTCCAGAACAGATTCCCTCTGTTGTAAACATGCTGAAGGGCGAGCGGCTAATTAGCAGCTTCTTCAAAGACGATGTTATCGTGCTGCTAGCTAACAGTTAGCTAACCGCTAACAATCTGAACTTTTCACCTTTCGAGCTCCTTATTTAATTGAATGTATAGGAGCTTGAAACATTTACATCTCAGAGCTTCGTGTGATCGCTGAGGGCAGCGTGAATATTCAGAGCAGTGTTTCTATGTGGCTCTGCAGGGTCTGCCTGGTCTAGACAAGGCCGGCTCAGGAGCCAACACTCCCCGAGGGATCCTGGCCTCCCACAGCCCCATGAGCCCCGAGAGCTTCAAGCTCATGCACCGGCACAGGTCAGCAACACACACACACACACACACGCACACACACACACACTTTGTGCTCATCTCATTCACTCGTGACGTCACATCCTCATCACATCTCACAGTCGACTCTCCTCTGTGCTGCAGCGATGACACGTCTCCTCAAACCTTTTTGATTCTACTTTTATTTTCTTTTTAGTGTGACACCATTTTTTTAGATGAAGAAGTCGTACATGACATCGATTTTTTTGTTAAAAATGTATGTGTGTATGTATGTTTTTGTTTTTGGCACCAGATTTCTGTAAAAACAAAATTCATACCTGACAACTGATTTTTTTCTTCTTGATACCAAATTTAAAAAATGTTTTTTTATTAATGACAACAAATTTTTGTTAAAGAACATTATAACTCCCATTTTTTTTAATTTCATATGTGACACCAGTTTAGTTTTTCAAAACTAATTTGAAAGCATTCTGCCAGGAAAAAACTTTTTTATCCGGAATCGTTTTCATGGAAAAAGATATTTTCAGGGGAAAAAAATAATTTTCAACTAAAAAGGTTTTACTCAGTTTCACAGAAGAAAAGTTTCTCTCTTGCAAAAAAAAGGGTAAAAGGGTTTTAATTTTTTAAAATCACATGACACCAAAAACAATTCATGACTGACAAAATGTTTTTCATGTGACACCAAGTGAAAAGAAAAATAACAGTTTCTGACGCTCCCACAGTTTGTTTCACTCATGTCTCTGTAAGCTTTTCTCAACATGTGTTACACTTCAGTCCGATTGTGTTGAGATAGTTTAATATGTTTCATCACCTCTCTGCAGAGTTCAGGCTCATTTCTGCAGCTTCACATTTCATCTGCTGTCTCTCTTTAATGATCAGCGCTGATTTCTTCACTTCATCTGTGTATCAGCTACAGTCGACTGCACACATCAGACCATTCTCCTCTTCTCTCCTCTTCTCTCCTCTTCTCTTCTCTCCTCTTCTCGTTCTCTTTCTCTTTCTCTGCCTTTCTTTCCCTTCATGTTTTACTTCTTGCATGATCTTCTTTATTTCTTTTATTCCCACCGAATCACTTCATGCATGTTCTGGTTGTTTGGTTGGACTCTGCACGGCTCCCTTTGCTTCTGCCCTCTCTCTCTCTCCTCCCTCCATCCCTCTCCTTCTTCTCCTCTCCTGTTTTTTGTTGTTGCTGTTCCTCCTCCCAGTCCTATAGCTGTTTTGACTCCTGTGCGAAACTCCTCCTCCTCTCTCTCCTCTCACAACTCCAGTGAGACAGGAACCGTTGGCAGTCTGCTGATCCTGGCTGACGGCGTGGTGGTGGAGCATCCTGAGGACTTCTACCGCATGCAGGTGAGCGCTGACCTGCACCGCCACGCTTGTAAACAAACACTGTGATTGGTTCAATGAACTTATTATGACAACATCCTCATCTGCAGGCAAGCCCCTCCTCCTCCAGCCTTAGCTCCACCCACTCAGCACCCTCCCAGATGATGAACTCCGCCCCCTCGACCATCAGAGGTGAGCAGCTCAGACGCTCCTCAGCTTTTTGTTGTACAGACACAAACGCCTGTCAGTGTTTTACACAGTTGTGTTTCTGTGTGTCTGCAGTCGGCTCGCCGTCTCTGCCGGATAAATACAGACACAACCGAGAGATGCTGATGCTGCTGCCGCCGCACAGAGAGAGGCCGAGCAGCGCCATGTACACCAACATCACCGAGAACGGACAGGTGAGAGGAGGCGGCTGAGGACTGTTTCACACAGTCAGAGACACCTGAGAGGTCAAAGGTCGTGACGACTGAAGCTAAATGTTGTGACGTTTGTGTTTTTCTCTTCAGCCAACCAACTTCCAGCGAGCGTTGTTCCATCAGGTGATTGGTCCCTGCAAACCCTGCAGCGACCCCAACCTGTCTGTGGCTGAGAAAGGTAACGAGCTCACACACACACACACACACACACGCTGACCGACAAGGTGTGCAAAGTTTTCATTATCATTTCAATGATTTTCTCCACACCTCTTCACCTCCCTCCTCCTCCTCCTGCTCCTCCTCTTCCTCCTCCTCCTCCTCCTCCTCCTCCTCCTCCTCCTCCTCCTCCTCCTCCTCCTCTCCTGCAGTCCTCACCACTCCCAGCAGTTGGAGTTTGGACAGCGGGACCAGAGAAGCTCTCCCCTTCCTGTCAGCCCACGTTGGAAGTGTCATGGCGCCTCCTGTTCCTCCACGCAACCTTCCTCATGGTACGACTCTGCTGCTGACTGTGTGTGTGTGTGTGTGTGTGTGTGTGTGTGTGTGTGTGTGTGTGGATCTAAGATTTTATCGTGAATCAGGATAAAAAAACACTCAGGACTCAACTCACGCAATTTTTCTAATTAAAATAAATAAAAACTTTTTTTTTAAATCACATAAATTTGTTTAAGTTTGTTTTATTATATTGAGTCAAAATGTTGAAGTTTGAAAAAAAAGTTTATAAAAAAAGTCAGTTTAGGGAAGAAATGTCAAAATCTTGAGACAAAGAGGGAAAAGTAAGAACGCTGAGAAGAAGTTATGGTATGAAAGTTGGAATTTGGTGGGGGAGTCAAAAACATTTCAGAATTTTGAGAAAAAGTTCAGGATAAAAAAGTCAGAATTTTTTTTTAGAAGTCTAAGAGAGACAAAAAAAAAAATGGTATAGAGAAATAAACAGCATGTGAAACTGTCAGGTTGTGAGTCTGTGTGTGTCTGTGTGTGTCTGTGTGTTCAGGTGTGATGTCAGACTGTAGCTCAGTGATTGACAGCTGCTGTGAACAGGTATGCGTCTGCTGACAGGTGAACCCTCCTGCTGCTAAGAGGTGACGAGGTCACCGAGTGTTTGTTGATACCAACACAAAATTATAGAAAGAAATAAAGAGCTGAAACACCTCCGAGCACCTCCCTCCTCCCCACACTCCTCCTCCTGCCCACTTCTGCTCCTCTCTTCTTCTTCTTCTTCTTCTTCTTCTTCTTCTTCTCCTCCTCCTCCTCTTCCTCTTTAGTCTGAGGTGTGTGTGTGTGTGTGTGTGTGTGTGTGTGTGGATCTCTCTCAGTCAGTCCTGCTGTGTCTCCCCCTGTAGGCCAACACGTGTCGATGCACTTTGACGCTTTCCACCACCAGGTCAGCGACCTCCCTCCAGCTCTCCCTGCGCGCTCCTTAAGAAAGGTACCCTCCTCCTCCTGCTCCTCTTCCTCCTCCTCCGCCTCCTCCTCGTCCTCCTCCTCCTCCTCCTCCCCCTCCTCCTCCTCCTCCTCCTCCTCCTCCTCCCCCTCCTCCTCCTCCTCCTCCTCCTCCTCCTCCTCTTCCTCCTCCTCCTCTTCCTCCTCCTCTTCCTCCTCTTCCTCCTCCTCCTCACTCCTGCTGTTGGTCTGGATGACTGTCTGTCTGTTTTCCCTCCCTGAGAAAGAAAAGCCACATCACTATCTGTGTCTCTTTGTGTCGTCCTGTTGGTTCTGTTGGTTCTGTTGGTTCTGTTGGTTCTGTTTGGACCGCTCACACTAAATGTTGTCATGTGGTGTTTTTCTTCTCTTCCTCTGCACCGTGACTGTCGTGACACTTTATATTATATTAATCAAGAAACATTTTTATTTGTTTTACTTCACAAACTGTAATTTTCAGGTAACTGAACAGATGCGACGCTGAACTTTACTGACACATGCAGACGTCCACAGACGGACGTCATCCTTCACTTCTAGTCTCTGAATAATGTTCTGGATCTCGACACAGTTCAGAGAAAACAACTCAACACAGCTAGCTTAGCGTTAGCCTTCAGCGTCACCTGTCCTGTGAAGACCATCAGCTGACTGTGTCGATGTTTCAGAGATCCTTTATTGATTTGTTTTAGATGATGGTTCACTCTGGACAGATTTGAGTGACTGAGAGAAAGTCAAGCTGTTGTTGTAAAATAACTCCATCTACCCCTGAAATAAGTTACAGTTGTCAAGACAAAACACAAACAAATCTGTTATCTTTACTAATACAGATTTAACATTCTAACGATGGCAGAACTGTCAGTGCTGAATAAGAAGTTAAGAAGTTGTGGAGAGAAAGTGCCGACAAAATTCTGTCTGGTTTCCATCTGGTCCTGTTTTCTGTCCTTTTCTTGAGGCTGTACGATTCACACTGAGCTCCTTCAAATGTCCGTTTGAACACACAGCTGATGTTTAGTTGTGGCGACTCTGTTACCTTCAGTTTCACACAGACGCCTCTCAGCTTCATGTTTAGCTGGTTTTCAGGGGATAATCCCACAATCTGAGCTCCAGAGAACAAATGTGTGTTCATCCTTCTCTTCAGTTGGATTGTGCAGGTGTGAATGGACTCACCTGTCTCTCTGTGCCCCCCCCCCCCCCCCCCCCCCCCCCCCCCCCCTCTCTCTCTCTGCAGTCTCCCCTGCACCCTATACCTGCCTCGCCCACCAGTCCACAGTCCATCCTGGATGGCAGTAACTCCACCCTGTCGGGCAGCGCCAGCTCCGGAGTCTCCTCCCTCAGTGAGAGCAACTTCGGGCCCGCCTCCTCCTCCGACCCCCCGGCCAGTCGCACAGACACCCTGGACTCCGTCCCCAGCAGCCAGGCCTGGACCACCGACCAGGAAGACCTGGACTCGCTCTACCAGCCCGTCAGGTACAGCATCTCCGAGCCCGAAGTCCTGGACGGGGTCAAACCCCCGCCCTGCCGCAGCCACTCCGCCCCGGGAGGCGTCGCCCCGGCCCAGGCAGGAGTCCAGATCCAGCCCCAGGCTCCGGGTCCGGCCTCCACCGGAGCTCCACAACACCCGCAGCAGCAGCAGCAGCAGCAGCAGCAGCAGGACGGGCTGACGCACCCGCAGCTCCACCACTACTACCACCACTTCCACCCACACTACATCCCCCACCACCCGCCTCTCTACCACCTCCACGAGCCTCCACCCGCCCTGCCCCCCAAACCCTACCTCAGAGAGGGCTGCATCCCTGAAGAAGACCCCCTGAACACCCAGTGTGCTCCTCCTCCTCCTCCTGCACCTCGACCGATGCCGCGCAAGATCTCCCAGCCCATAATCGCAGCGACCAAGGACGAGCAGGCTAAAGTGGCGTGGGAGCACGGCATCAGCGAGGAGTGAGGCGCGACTCACGACCACGGTGGCACTCACTGATTTAACAGAATATAAACTCTTTTGGAAAGAGAGGAAGAGAGAGTGATGACCTGTCAGCTGTCCTGGTTCAATAACCAAACTAATCACTAAAGATGAAGGTTGTTATTGATCGGCTCTCAGCGTCCGTTAACCAAACGACCTCCCTCCTGTCGCTGCATCCTTATACGAGCACATCCAGCTTATAAAATTATATTTAATCAGCTTTTTTTCCCCACTAAATCCGTCATAATAATGTTCACACATATTTCTAAACTGCACAGAAGTTTCTAATGTTACTTATTGATCATTTCCATTGATAACACAACTCAAACATCAGATTAAAGATTCTAGACTCGAATTCTAACTTTTCGACAAGCAGCACTTTAACAAAAAACACCAGAACACATTAATAAGAACTTAACATATTTTTTATAAAACCCAGAACTGTGAGAGGAATCACAGATATTGACGACAAAGAAAGAAATTATAATAACGAAGACGCAACAAATCGAGATCGTCCCACTTCAGACAAACTGCTGAAACTAAAAACACACATTATATTTTCCAACCAGAAACATGTAGATAAATGTAATTCTCTATATAAGAAGTATATAATTTATATTTAATCGTTCTACTTTTGATTGAAGGTGTAGAAATATGCAAGATAAAAGGCTTCCTGAGCCGTCAGTAGCTGCTCGGCGACGGCGTGACGACATAAACTTTCACTTCACAAAGTTTCAGGGTCGAGAAATTAATTAATTTAAGCTTTTGATGTTAAAAATGAGCCATGAGTGATTTTTTTATTTTATTATTTAGCTGATGAGGTGTGAAGGGACGAGGCGTCAGATATTTATAGAGAATATTAACGATAATAAACACACTTTTTGCCATTTTTTTTTAAATGAAAGTGATGAATTTTTTAATCGGGAAACTGTTTTGTACGTTTCGCATGTTGAGTCACTGGAGCTGAAACAGACTGTGAGCAGGTGAACGACTGGAGAACTTCTGTCCGCGCTGAGGAAGAAGAAGAACTTCGATCGTGACGGATGATTTACTCTCGGTGTTTAACGTGCTGTGAAGGACTTTTTGTATTTTGTTTGTTTTAAAAGAAGTTAAGCTTTTTACTTTTTAGCCACCAGCTCAGATTGTGTCCTTCCTGTAGTCCTGTAATCCAGCGAGTCTCTCCTCGCCCTGCTGTGGCTGAAATGAACAAAACTGAACTGTGAACAGCTGTTAGCTCGTCTGGTTTAGCTTCTAAACCGCCAAACCTGTTTAACCGGCTCTGTGTTTCCTGCCTGAGGTCAGATCACAGCCCCACTTTAACCACAGAGGAAGATTATGAACGTATTAATGTGCACAGATCTGAATCATAAAGTCTCAAAGAGCCTCTCACAGGTAAAAGTTCTGAATTAATAAGATGTTTTAAGACACGGTTGGTGATGTAGAGACCCAGAAATGAGTTAGCATGTTAGCATGTTAGCACTTCCTGTTCCTTCGTCTCAAAGTCTGGGAGTTTTTAAAGTGTTTTTTAGTTAAATGTCTGATGGTTATCACAGGCACTGATTTATTTACACCTTCCACAACATTAAATACATAATTTAATGTCCCACAGTTTGATTATAAAGCTCAGCGGCTGCTAACGAGCGTCTGAATGAGGCTACAGAGGTTGTCAGAGACATTAAACGTCTCATCTAAATGTGTTTCTACGTCTCATTTATAGATAAACGCAGGTGAGGAAATGAAGCTCGAGCACTTATAAGAATCAGACGTACAGCTTCATACATCTGAGGAAAAAACTGCAAATAATATTTCCTTCTTTATGTTAATCGACACAGTTTGATGCCCAGATGTGTTAATCCGCTGCTGAAAATAGTCCCCCAGCAACAACTCCTCCTGTTTACAGTCTGATTCAACTGAATGAAGGTTGAAATGTTCAGTTTGTGTTTCAAACATCTGTTTGTGTTTTATAGTCGACCTCGCTGGCAAACACAGGGTAGACAGAATAATAGAAACAGCTGTCAGCACCACCGGCTGCTGTTTAATTGATCTAATGTTGTTTAAAACCTTTTGTTATTCAGACATTTAGATAATCGGGAGAATAATTATTTCCTACTGATGTTCTTCTTGATAATTACCGTCACACATCATGTTGTGATATTTTATTTCCCTGCATGTGAAAGAACAGAACGTCAGCACAATCTGAACATCATGAGCTTCATTTCAACAGTGTAACTGCAGGATTGTTGTATTCCACTGCATCAGTTTCAGACAGTTTTACCAAATAAACTGGATATATGAAGAAATCTTGCAGTCAAACCTTCACATGATGTTTTAAAGAAAGTTCACGTCTAAAAAAAAAAAAAGAACTAAGAACTATGCAAAGCCCGTCATGATCAGAGATTCTTCTTTTATTTTGACGTCCAGTTTGAAATAAGTTTGTTTCTAAGTTGCTTTAACAAAACACAAACCATGAGCATGCTCGAGAGGCGTTTACTGAAAATGTGGAACTTTATAAAAGTTAGTTTCCTGTAAGAAGAGCACAGGGTGAACTGACAGTCAGTGAACACATCGTGACACTAACACACTGAACACACCTGTCTGCTTGTTTCGTTGGGTCAATGTGAAGGGAAGCTGACGGAGAGTTGTGTGTACATAAACGAGGACAGAGTGTATTTATACTGATCATAAAGGGCAAACCTTGTATACATGTAGATTGTGATCGTCTTGCCTTGTACTTTCTGATGTAAAACTGTTTTTAAACCTAAACAACACAACTTCCTTTTGTCTAATGATTCTGATGATTTCAGGGCAGCTGAGCGGAGGTCCGTTATTATTTTGTGTATTTTGCATCAACGACAAATCCAGATAGTCGAGTTACTGCGACGGTTTTCCTTTGTACAACGATGCTAATGAGTATTTCTTGTATATAAAAAGTCTCTGTTGTGTTAGCATGGGTGTAAACTGTGTATGTGTAGGACAGTAGATGTAAATACTCACGTTCTTTTTTTTTTCCTACTCACTAAACAAACTGCTGTGTTGTGGATTCATGATTAATGACAAACATTAAACTGTAATGTTTTATTGACTCTGCTGTGATTCAGCCGGCTTTTATTTCACCTTTAGATCAGTGTTAAAATACTCTGTTACATGTAAATCACACAACACAAAAAAAACTCAGAACTGCTGCAGCTGATATAACCATCAGCTACGATACAACTCGAGGAGGCTCATATCTCAGAATGAAGTTATTAAATGTTACTGTTGATGTGATAAAACACAACAGTCCACCTGTGACACTGACGGCAGATTAGAACAGAATATATCAGACTCACTGCATCAGGCAGAAAATCAACTTTATTTCATTCAAACTGAAAATATGCTGTCAAACATTTGAGTTAATGACAACTGAAACATAATCAGGGTGATAATGTCTTTTAGAACATTTTGGTGTCATTATTTATAAGCTGAAAGAAGCAGAGAACATTAAATTATCACTGTACCGAGTGCAATTCTTGTTTCTTTAAATAATTATTTTTAACTTATATTAAATCTATGAATTCCATGACAGACAGCTTCATTAATGCACATCCAACAAATGAATTACAACAAGTAAATGTAACAAGGCACCACAGGTAAGTGCTGATGACAGGTGACATGTTTACTTGACATACTTTATTTGTTAACATGTGAGCAGACTGGCTCCAGCAACAACCCTCACAATCCCGTAAAATGGATGAAGCGTTACAGACGATGACGACATTCACATGAAATTAGCGTGGCCAAAAACAAAACTACAGCAACTGTTAGAAGTGCCTCTTTCATCGTAATTATGCTTTCACACGAAGGTTTGACTCATATTTGCAAATAAAGCCTCGGTTGCTTTTTGGTGAGAGTTTCACTTTAAGCATCAAGAGAGGATCAAGACTTAATACACATTTACAAAAATACCTTTTATCAGGCAGCAAGTACAAAAAAACTAAAAAATAAAACATCAACACTAAACCCTCTGAGGTCCAGGGTATAATTGGCTGTTTTTGACTACTTTTGATTTTACCTTTATATTTCAATTTAAAAACTCTTTACCTTGCCTTGTTTGGTGTCATTATTCATTCAGGAAACCTCACATGTGTGACTTTACAGTTATTGTTTGATTTTGACAAACTGTATTAATACATTGGACCTAAAATCACACAAATGTTTAACAAGCTATTTTTATAACTTAGAATGCAAATATAAAATTGTACATTTCAAAAGCATATGTACAAATTTAGCAAACATAGCTTTATATAACTCTTCACATCAAAATGAAGGCTCAGGTCTGCTTCAGCTCCTACTGGCTCACTGCACTGCTTATTGTCCAAAAACTTTCTTTTTAGTAAACTCTGTGTGCACAATCAATGTTTTTTAATCCTGGTGTTCATGTGTAGAGACCCTGGTGATAGTACGCCTACCTGCTACTAACCCCCCCCCCCCCCCCACACACACACACACACACACCTTTACAACAGAAAGCTGTCAAACGGGTGTCGTCTCTGTAGGAGCTTTAGATGAACCGTTTTGATGCTGATGGTCACCTGCAGAAAACAAAAGAAAAGTCAACATTAAATAAGGTAACAATATACATTAAGTATAGAAAATATCTGAAACCTGTGGTTCTGTAACAGGATGTTTTTCCAGAACTGTCCTGCCACTCACAACATTTTGGATAATCACCATTAACTCCATCCTGCAGCAGTGGTATATCATTTGTTGGATCAGCAGAGGTGGCAGTTGGCTCTGGAGCTGCACCTGAGAGTCATAGACACAAAAGCTTGTTAAGGACGAGTGACAGGTCATGATTTAGCATGAAAAGCATCTAAAATGTGTGTGTTGTTACCAGGCACCAGTTAATTGTGTGGGTCATTTTCTTCTCCACATGAGGACAGTATACGTTTGACTACAGCTCTGTTAAATGAAGGAGGAACATGCAGAGAAAAATCCACAGCTGCCTCAATGTTGTGAGGAACAACTTTTATATTACATAGAAATTATTGTTGAGGCCAACAAAAGATTCTGTGTGATGTTTCAAAAGTCTGTTTGCATTTTTAATGGATCCTTTACTTCTACTGTTATTCTACTAGGCACTGTTTTTGCATTTATCTCCTTACACACAATATTTTGTACATTTTTTTAATTTCACTAATATGTAATACTCTTTATGGTCCTTACCTGGGACCAGTGTGTCACCCAGGTGTTCTACCTTTTGGGCAGAAGGGAACACCTCGGCCCTTTCTCTCTGTTTTCTCTGCTCATGTAGCACCAATCATGTATCACCAGGCAGAAGAAAGTGTGTGTCTACTCATGGACATGAGATTAGCTGTTGATTATCTTAATTAACCAGCTCATGATTTCTGTAACGCAAACTTTGCGACTAACACCAAAACTATCAAGGAGGATAACAAACACTAAAGGTAGGTAAAGAAATATGTCTCTTTGATTTGGGGTGAACTGTTTGGAAAACTGAGGGGCCAGTGAAGATGTTTTATTTTCTAAAATGTTTTCTCTCCTGTGTTCGTGAACGGGTGGAAAAAAACATGGAGGAAAATATTTTCTGGAGAAAAAAAAACAACTGTCATGTGGCAAAACAGAGAGGAAAAAAGATCCCAGGAGAATTTTTTCTTTGCTCATTTGCAAAGCTGAGTGGGAGAAAAAAAAATGTGCAGAAACAAAAAATGAAAAATGTATAATGTGTGAAACAAATCAGAGTTTTGGCAGGAAAACGTTTTTGTAATACTAATTTATCCAAGTGTTTGTTTTGGTGAAACTCATTTGACCAGGTGCATCACGACCTCCTCCACTACTGTATGTTAGCATGTAACATTACTGTCCTGTCTTAGTTTGGATGAGGAATGTGTTATAATTGTTCCAAATTAGCAGAAAATCTGCTAATTATCAGCAAACAGATCAAGCAGTAACATTTGAGATTATAATTCTGATACACCAGCATCTTCATGTTACATCATACATGGTTATAATGTTGTTGTCAGTTGCAGCGGTTTGAGTATTTTTGTGTTGTTACCATGTGGCTCCAGCAGGGGGAGCTCAGTCTCACATGTTCTTCAAACTAAAACTTTTTCCCCTGGTTTGTTCTCAGATGAAACAAAGAAATAAGGAACATTATCCGGGCTAACCTCCTGTGTTGATATATGTTGATACAATACATAACATGAACTCACCTCGATTAAAGCTGATTGTGATGCACTTTGTGGCTCTAAGCCCAAACAGCACAGCAGCAAGAACTGCAGCTCCTAAAACAAATGCAGCAACCAGCCATCCAATGTGCACTTTGGTGGAGCAGTCCTCACAGACTTCCTCTGAAACACTCGATATGTTCACTGAAACACATCACAAAGTAAAACTCAAAATGTGACTGCATATCATGGACATCACACTGAACATAGACAAAACAGAACAGAACAACATTTAAAGGTGTTTAAGACACTTTAAACTAATGACACATGAACAATTAAAATTATTTGTGAGTAAAGCATCAAAACTGAAATCTCACCGCTGGCGTTCGAACAGTTCTGATGGCTAATTTCCTCTCGAGTGACATTACAGCAGTCGTGGTCAGTCACAGTGGTGTTAACATATTGACAGTCTCCTCTCTGTGAGACCTGAGGAGATCCACCTGTGAACATCATATAAACGACAACAGCTCATTAAGGTCGGCTGCAAATGAAATAAAAACATTAAAGCTGCAAGCAGCGATGAACGGACCCTCGCAGGACACGCATGTCGGGCTGCGGCGCCGTCGTACTGCGCGCTCACCTGTGACTTGCATGTCACGACGGGGAGAAAACAAGCAGTAAACATCATGTCAATCGGACGACGTTTCAAATCAAATCAATCTTTATTTATATGGCGCTTTTCATACAGAAAAAATTAGCTCAAAGTGCCGCACAGAAATAAACAAACAGCAGAAAAATAGAAACAGCAAAATAAAATGAGAAGATAGTTAAACGAACCCAACCCTCCCACCCCTTCAGACATGGACAGAGACATACACACTCATACACACACTCACACATATGCACACACACACACACACACACACACACACACACTCATACACACCCATACAGTAGCTGTCACTAAAGAGACACGGCTGGGCAGCGAGACCTGGTGCATGGAGGAAGCTACCTTTCAGGAGTCAGCCACACCGGGAGAGATCTCGGGCCAAGGCCGCAGGGAGCACCGCCACAGAGACCACCCCAACCCGGGCAGACAGGAGGCCCCACACCAAGGTGCAGAGCCCTCTGGTCACCCGGGCCGGAGCCGTCCATGGGACAGCACCCCCCGCAGCCAGACCAGAGACCACCCCCAGCCTGGCAGGCCCCCATGAGGAAACACTGGAGATTAAAAACTCACAGACTAAAACAGTAAAATAAAGCAAAAAGCATAGAAGCTGAAAACACGAGGGACTAAAACATAAAGACATAAAGGCTAAAACTACGAGGGACTAAAGGTTAAAATATGAGGGATTAAAACAGTAAAAGAAAATAAATAAATAAATAAATAAACAAACAGATAGATACAATAAAATAAAATAAAATAAAAAGGATTTAAATGAATAAATAAATAAATGAATGAATAAGTAAATAAATAAATAAAAGTGCTCTGATTAGTACGGCATAAAGGAATTAAGAAGAATTTAAATTTCAATTAAAAGCCTGGTTAAAAAGGAGGGTCTTGAGCCTCTTTTTAAAAACCTCAACAGTCTCTGCGACCCTGAGGCTCTCCGGCAGGCTGTTCCACAGTCGGGGCCCATAACAACTGAAAGCCGCCTGTCTGACTTCCTGTGTCCAGTGGGTGGCGCTATGGATATGACACTGTATTGGTGCACAGATCTATTCAGGGCGACTCCCTCTATATTCCTGAGAGATTTGGCCGAGATAGAAAATTGTACAAAGAAGTTATGAAGACTTGATGCTTCACGGCGAAGGATTTTAATGGTGGGCACCGCCACGTCCAGTAGGTATGACGGAGGACATAGATTTTCCTAACATGTCACTGGCATAGTCTGAGGAGTATACTGAGTGACTGTGAAGTCTGTGGTGTCCAATCTGTAGTAGGAAGATGTGAAAGTATGATGTACGGCAATATTTCAAAATGGCAGCCATAATCAAAATGGCCGCCAAACGGTCCACCAGACTTTTTTGTGCGTCTGCGCATGAAGAATCTGCGTAACGCATTTCGTGCATCTATGCGCACATGGAAGGCAGGCAAGAACAACAGGGGGCGCTACAGAGCCTGCAGGTCACACCCAGTGACATGAAATTATCAAATGTTTCACTGGATGTGACGCACATTCCAAATTTGGTGAGTTTTGGGGCATGTTCAGGCTTCCAAAACAGCATTTAAACTGCAGAAGAATAATTCTTTCTCTTCAATTACAATAAGAACCTCACAGGTCTGTGACCTGCTCGGACCCTAATTAGCTGAAGGCCCTAAGCTACAGGAACTTATTTTATTTTTTTCTTATTAAACATTAAATTCAAATAAGAACCACAGAAAAGTTTCTTGCCACTACCTCCATGCCACACAGTGATACAGTCATTTGTGCAAAAAGAGCCACGACCAAGTACTGGATGAGGAAACATTAGTATGCAGAGTAGAAGGATAATAATTTGATGGAGCACAGGAAAGAGGATGCTAAATTCTTTACTGGCACTACTATATAAAAATGTTGAAGTCCACAGCAGTATGGGTGGCTTGTGTATGATATTTACCGCACACAGGTCGTAGCTACACATATGAACAATTAAAGCTACAAACCAAAACCACAAAGACAGAAATCTCACCAATGATATCCACGGTAGTTTCAGCACTAGTGTGATGGTTAATTTCCCTCTGAGTGACTTCACAGCGGTAGCGTCCTGTCTCGGTCACAGTGATGTTGAGGGTAACGTTGTAACGACCTCCGCTCTCTGAGACCTGAGGCTCCTCAGCAGGAGGGATGTTTCCAGAGCTGTTCTTCCACTCCACTTTAGGTTCTGGAGAAGCCTCTCGAACTTCACACTGCAGCAGCAACTGACCCTTTGCTTGATCAAGTATTGTGGTGATGAAGGGCTTTGATGCACCTGTGAACATAACAAATAATGCAAAAACTGAAACATAATAATGGCATGTTTTTGTGTTTCTACCTTCACTGGCTGTGGTTGTATTGTAAATTAGCTCATCCCTTAAAACCTGCCCAACCTCCAGTCAACTGGCTGAAGTTTTTATTCCTACTGATCTTCTTTCCTCTTCCTTCTCTGTTGACGTCAGACAATCTGACTCTGTTGAGGCCTTTAAATTTAAACTTTGCGCCCCCTTGTCGTCTCCCTCATAGATCAATGTTGACTTTATTGAGAGATGGACACAATAAATCCAAAAGTATCTTGTTCTTAATTACAAAAAATGCTTATCAAATCAAAATAAGAACCCTGACATATGAATATGTATTTAAAATAGAAGCAATTTGTAATTCAAAGATACAAAAAGACATATTATACAAACTGTTATTATATTTTAGACATTTATTATCCCAAATATGGTTTTGATTTTGGTGAGCCAGTTCTTAAATAACAATAGACAGAAGTTCCACAATTACAGCGAGTCATTCTCATGTTTTAACTCCTGATGTAGCCAATCTGATTTTACACCAAACAAAGATCATTTCAATAGTTGAAACAGTTTTCTAATAGAAGAAAGTCCAACATATTTCATATGAATGATTAACCAATAATCGATTGTTGAAAATGGTTATGTGACACTTCAACTTTTAATAAACTGTTTCTTAATTCTTATTACAGTATTAACTAATATTTATTGACTTCTTACTGATAAGTGTTACCTTGAAGTTTTTACTTCAATATGAATATGAATCACAGCTTAATTTTGATCATATTTTCATAGAATCATAAAACCATTATTACAAGAAAAGCATCTTTAAGCTTTAATAGTAATTTTAAATAGTAGTAATGACTTTGTCATAAAAGGCTGATGGTCTTTTGGATCGTGACTCAGAGTCATATGTTAAATGACAGATCAGATAAATTAATGCCACCGATAGTGATTAATAGTTCTGTAGGTTGTATTAATAAGTGGCCACTGATATTTACTGGCTTACGAAAACTAACATGCTCAACTGATGTATAAAACTTCAGTAAGGGATGTGAAATCCCTCTTGTAGTGAATAAACAAAAGAAAAATAATGGACAGCGCTCAGTCAAAATGTTGCAACAGTTTCAGTGCAGCTGCCTCCAAGGAAACAACAGGGTTTCAGTGTATTTACAGTCAGATGTTAACAGGACATCAATTTGGAGATGAACCAGTAAAGAGCTCTGTAGAAGTTTGTGTCTGAACAGCTGATAAACACTGCAGATGTAGAGATCAGTGACATCATCATAATCAGGACTCACCGCCTGTTAATCCCTCTGTCTTTAAGGATACCAGGATAAAAATGCTTCAGTGTTACAGCTAATAAAATAACTGTGGAGACTTTCATGGTTTTAAGAAGCAAATCAAGGCTGGTTGGTTCCTCTGCTCATGTCAACCTGCTGCACTGTGAGAACAACACGTCTGCATGGAGTTACTGGATCAGAACCTTTGAATGATACTGAGGCACAGAGAGCTGTAGCACACCTTACAGGTACAGAGATCAGTGACATCATCACTCACCTGGGATTTCTCCTGATCGGTCTTTCAAGAGCTTTTCTGAAAGAAAAATAAAAAGATTAATTTTTGTGACATGAACAGGCGATAGTATGAACTTGCCTTAAGTCTTTACTGGATTCATTTTTCAACATGAGCAGAGGCGTTAATTCACACAACACAGGCCACATATCTAATGAGGGAGCTGCATTCTTTAACTATCATCTACTTATAAAATGGATGACAAGATGTGTCAAAATCTGTCAGACTTAAG